>NW_004457740.1:1438577-1456077 GCF_000188695.1 Salpingoeca rosetta | reverse complement strand
TGCCGCTGCCATCAAGCTTCTCCGTGCCAAGCACAATCGCATCCAGCGTGCAGCTGTACGTGTAGCCAGAGGGGAAGTTGTTTGCGCCTTGCACCGTCTGTGTGTGTGTGTGAATGCGCAGAAGTGGTGTTGCCGTGACAAGAAAAGCAAGTTAGCAAGCTGCCAAAGCAAGCGAGCAAGCTGCCAGACACACATACACACAAAAGCACACACAACAGCGATGGGCTCAAACCTTCTTGGTGGCCTGGCCAGTGACTGGATCAACAGTGTACAGGTACAGCTGTCACGCACGTGAATGGACGAGCAGGTGGCAGATCATGTGTGAATGCGAACAAATGTGTGTAGGTGTGTATTGACAAATGCGCAAGTGGTATTGCAATGCTCCGATACAAACGCATCAAGCACGTGTTGTGTCAACGCAACAGGAATCGACAAACACACACACACACACACACACGCACGCAATCTAGCTAACACTCACGGGGCGGGGCAGGGTGTCGGAGAGGAAGTTTGCCTCCATGTAGTAGAAGAGGTTGCGGGATTCATCATATGTAAACAGGCGCGTCATCTCGCCCCAGTTGTTGAAGCCCTCAACCTGACGTGCAGCGCACAGGCAACGCCGTGTGACATGTGCCCAAATCATGTATACGCAACAGGAAGTAAGGCAAATGCGTTTGTGAGCTCGCGTGCACGCAAGAGAAACACACACATACACACACAATCACACACATGCACGTAATCACAAACACATGCACACACAAACACATACACACACAATCACACACATGCACGTAATCACAAACACGAGCAGCACCTTCTTGTTGGCGAGGATTTTGCCCGTCTCTGCGTCGATGGTGACGGCCTTGACTGTCGACACCTCGTTAAAGAGCGCATAGATCACCTGCAGCGGCAGCAACAGCAACATGCAAGCGGCAACAATGTGCAACACGCGTACCACGGGGAATACAAGTGAGGAAAGACGCGATGAATGCGTTGGAAGGGAAAGAATGGGTCGAGAGAGGGGAGGGAGAGGAGACACGTGGATTGTGGAGGCCGTGCCGGCAGCGGTGGCGGCGGTAGCGTACACCACAGGGCGCGTACCTTGGATCCGGCCTTGACTGAGTCTTCCTTGAGGTGCATCTTGGTGAACGGTTGGGCCATGTATGCCTGGGCCTCGAAGGGGGTACAGCAGCCATCCCTAAGACCAGGCAAGCGTCAAGGCAAACCACATGAGGTCAAAATCAATGATCGATCAGGGCGTTGGCCAACTTCGCATTCCTTAACGTCACATCTCACAAGAAGACCGCACACGACAGAGCAGCACGTGGCGAATTGGTCGTAAGTATCAGCGCACGCCATTGAGCGCGACTTACTGGCCGCCAGGGCAGCACACGGTCCAACGTGGGCAGCAGCGGGCCGGGTGGGGGCTGAGCTTCGGGCAGCAGAAGGTGGTTTGCTTCTCACAGCAGCTGTGCACAGAGTGTGTGTGTATGAGTGTGTGAGTGTGTGAGTGTGTGAGTAAGTGAGTGAGAGTGTGAGTGAGAGTGTGAGAGAGAGAGCGAGACAGACACACAGACAGACAGATAGACAGACAGACAGACAGACAGACAGACAAAGGCAAAAATGTGAGCACTAAGTACAGTGGCCGTGGGTGCAGATCAACGGATCATGGACGGCAAGAGTGCACAATGCTAATGTAAATGACACGAACAACTCATCAGCATCACACCAAAACACTGGCACGTTGCACAGGCTTCAGTGTTCAATACTCACGTTCCCTCGCAGCAGGATTGGGTGTTGTCGCAGCAAGTGTCATTGCAGCACGTTCCGCCAGCAGGGCAGCATCCGTAGCTGTTGCCGTCCTTGCAGCAAATCTCCCCGCCACAGCACTGCACAGCAGTGAACAGTGCACGTGTTACGCCGCCATTCTCAAGTGACATGACTCAAAAGGCACAAGCAAAGCGGGCGAGGCCTGAGGAAGCAGCCGCAAACAGCCAAGCAACGCAAAGCACACGCAGTCACAGGCGTGGCGCTGTACCTTGGATTGGTCCGGGCACGTCACGCACTGCTGGGCCACTGCAAGACCACAGAGCAACACCACAATCGTGGCAAGCAGCGCAACGCTGGCAGACGCGGCACCTCGCTTCATCATCATCCTCGTTGTCTTGCTTGGTTTGGTGGTTGAGGAAAGTTGGTGTTTATTGCCCATGAAAAATCGACGATGTGTGGTGTTGAGGTCTGCCAGCAGACACTTGCTTGGTGTGTGTGTGTGTGTGTGTGTGTGTGTGTGTGCGTGCTTCTTGTGCTGCAACTCATTTCGCCCCAGCGTCACCATTACCATCATCACCATCACCTTCACCTTCACCATCACGCGCCAAAGTGCCTGCTTCAACACCTTGCACATGTGCGTTGTCTTCTGCATCTCCCTCGCCCTCTTCATCGTGTTCTTGCCCTCCTCCGTCTCCTTCGCCTCCGCCACGTCCATCGGTGGGAGTATCCCTGTGCTGCTGCTGTTGCTGCAGCTGGCGTTGGAGGATGGGTGGCAGTGGCACCTGCTCGTCGACCGGCAGCGCTTCGTTCAGCTGCACCAGCTGACTCAGCAGAAACTGCGTGTTGTCCCGCGTGCACGCCACCATGTGCCCGACCTGCCGCAGCCCGTGCAGTCGCTCGCTCGTACGTCGCATCTGCACCGCCCGCCGCTCGCTCGCCAGCATGCACGCTGCAGCCGCGGTGTGTGTGTGTGTGTGTGTGTGTGTGTGTGTGTGTGTGTGTGTGTGTGTGTGTGTGTGTGTGTGTGTGTGTGTGTGTGTGTGTGTGTGTGTGTGTGTGTGTGTGTGTGTGTGTGTGTGTGGAGTAGGAATGGGAATTTGGAACACCGTACATTTGTCAATGTCAATGTCAAACGCAGATCATTTTTGGATACGACTATTAACGGGTGAATTAGGGCAGAACACACACACACACACACACACACACAAACACAAGCACACACACACACACACGAGCACACAAATACACATGCACACACCTGTGACTCTGTCGTCGGCCCGCTTGACTTCCTTTGCCAGCGCATACTGCGCATCACTCACTTCTGTCGCCAGCGCCCGTGTGTACTCCTGCAATGCATGCAATGACGAGGTGAACGTCGCATGCACCTTGTGAGTCAGCGCACCCTTGTGAATGTGTATGTGTGTGTGTGTTGACTGTGGTCACGCTGTGATTTGCGTACCTCAAAGGTTCTGCAGAACTGAGGCAAAGGGCCTGCCTCTGATCGAAGCGCATGCTGTGTTGCTGGTGCGAGGTGGGGCTGCGCCGCCGGATCCTGGCTCACGGGCCTGAACAGGTAGATGCCATCGAGCGGGTTGGCACGACGACTCGCCTCATCCCTGCACAGAAGCAAGTGGGGGTGAAATGGAGCAGGCAGCGCAAGAAAATGAGGTGAGCGGGGCAATCAATATCAATTGTACGCTGTTGCAAAAAGGAGACGACCGTGCGTGCAGAAGAGGTGGTGGTGGTGGTGGTGGTGGTGCGAGGGGGGGGGGGAGGTTGCTCGCAGGAAGCCTGCTCGGTGAGGTGGGTGTGGCTCCCAACCTTGAATTGGGCACACGATTGACAGTGACAATCCCGGGTTCCGGCTGGCCACGGTGAGAGTGAGGGGAGGCGGTGGTGATGGTGAGAGTGAGGGGAGGCGGTGGTAGTGATGGCAATGGTAAGAGTGATGGTAAGAGTTATGGTGGTGGTGTCGGTGACGGTGATAATGATGATGATGGTGTCGGTGACGGTGATAAAGACCATGAAGTAACACAAACACAACACGCACGAGTCATTAGCTTGCGGTGTCGGCTGTTCAGGGAACACAAGGATCACAATAACCAACAAAGTGTGCAAACAAGTCCACCACAAACAAATCCCAACACACACACACAGACAACCACGCACGTTGCTTTGGTTTTGTCCCTGAAAGCGGCCAGTGTTTGAGTGCGCAACGGTGTGATGCAATGGGATGAGAGGAGCGCAAGCATCATCAAATGCCCCAAAGCAAACAAACAAACATGACCTCATCATGTCACACACGCAGGCACACACACACACACACACACACACACACACACAAACACACGCAGGCACATCTCATCTTGGTCAGTCTTCCCTCCTCACAACGCACCATTGTGGAAGATTGTTGGTGTGACAGTAAATATTCATTCACGTGTGGCGTTGTCCTTCTCTTTGCACACCATTCATTGTTGTACGCCTGCGCCTTTGCGTGTGTGCTTGTGTCTCGAAGCACCGGCTTAGTCAGAGCTTGCCGCGTCTCCCCCCCCCCCCACTTGCGTTGCTTGTCTCATCCTCTCTTCGTTCTCTCGTGTTCCCTTTTGTAGCTTTATTTGTAGCTTTGTTCTCTTCGACTTGATCTAGGATCGCGTTGTGTCTTGTTCCTCCCTCACTTGCTGCAGTTGCACCGGCGCTTGAATCGTGTCACCGGCGGTACTGCATCAACACCGCGCCACAGCTTCATTTCACTGCTGTTGCAAACCAATTCGTTTTGAGTTGCGAGATCGCTCGCCTGCCTGCCTGCCTGCCTGCCTGCCTGAATATCTGTCAGCCAGTTGCACACAACACACACAATGGCTCGCCTCTGGCGCAGACGAACAGGTGTGTGTGTGTGTGTTTGCAATGTGTGTGTGTGTGTGTGCGTGTGTGTGTGTGTGTGTGTGTGTGTGTGTGTGTGTGTGTGTGTGTGTTTGTGTGTGTCGATGAAAGCACGTGTGTGGACGTGGTGTGTCTCGGAATCGCGGTTGCATGGAAGAAAGTGCTTGCCAATGGCTTGCCAATGGCTTGCCAATCGCTGCATACCGTTGTCGTGCGCTCACTTGTGACCAACCTACCTACCTGCTGTACACCTGCGCCATGTGTATGTGTACGCGTGTTTTGTTTGCTGTCCACGTGATACAGCCCCGCTTGCCCTGGGCATCGGGCTACTTGGCACACTTCAAGTACGACGCATGATTCGAAACGAGGTACTTGAACGGATGGAGGGATGTTTCAACACTTGTGTGCGTGTGTGTGGATATGTCCGCTGTGTTGTCATGTGGGTTAAGAGAGTGCGTGTAAAGCGTTTGCAGAGCACGTGAGAATCGGCCGCCTTGATGTACAGTCGTTGCCACACTGCTGACAAATGTGCCTTTTCACATCACCAAACCACCGTCGATGTGGCCCCTGTCATTTCACTTATATTCCGCAGGAGATTGAACAGCCAAACCCACTCAGCCCCCAAACAGGTGTGAATGTGTGTGAATGTGTGCTTGCACAGTCGTGTGCACCTTGTGTATGCTTGCGTGTTTGTGTGTGCACGCGGTGCTGCATGATCTGCAGTCTCGCACTCACTTGGGTTGGTGCTTGCACACCACCCTTGTAGTTGATTTGATTCTGAAGCTGCCGGCTCGCGTGCTCTCGAGAGCATGGGGCGCCGTCAACGAGGTGCGCGTGTTGTGTGGAGACTTGCGATGATGGTCACTTGCGCGATTTTGAGTCTGAATGGCGTTGCTGGTGTCTCCACCTGCATCTGCATTGCAATGCATCATCACCATTGCCACCGTGCTGTGGTTGCAGTGGTTGCTATTGTTGTCGCTCTGTGCTCATTGCCATACGCGCGCGTTGTTGTCCGCTGTGTGCTCTTCCTGCTGTGTTACTGTGCCAGGTTGAATTGCCAACGTGGACACGAGCACCACTGCTTGGCGTGTATGCGCGCGCATTTGACTGCAATATGGAGGAGGTGAGTGGAGCCACCAGCTTGCCCCGATCACTGACTCGCCAACTCGCCACTTTGTCGTGGTGACTGGTGTTTTGTTTTGTTTTGTTTGTTTGTTTGTTTGTTTGTTTGTTTGTTTGTTTGTTTGTTTGTTTGTTTGTTTGTTTGTTTGTTTGTTTGTTTGTTTGTTTGTTTGTTTGTTTGTTTGTTTGTTTGTTTCTGCCTCTCACCACCACAATTTACACACACACACGCACACCCCCCTCACACACACACACACACACACACACACACACACACACACACACACACACACACAACCACCTCCACGTCCCCGTCCTCCCCTGCATTCCTTGATCGACAACTGCAGGCGGAGCAGCAAGACCTTGCCCAATACCGCTGTCTGCAAGGTACATGTTCGTCATACATCCAAGCACACACAACCACACACAACCACACGTGCACGTGTACATGCACGTGTGTGTTGTTGCTTCGTGCCTCCTCTCAAGCCAGTACTCGATGGTGGTCGTCATACCTCATGCACTGCTTGCGTTGTCACAGATTTCTTTGGCCGGTACTTGAAGCGTGGCGCACGCCCCATCGCACCAGGTACAGTTCACGTCACCTCCACATCGCAGCGCTCTCCTCACTGCCCGCCTGCACTTTCTCACGCGCGCACACATGATTGCATGGATGATCCCACCGCATCTCATCCATTTCCAACTTGCACCCTCCCATATTTGTGTGTGTGTGTGTGTGCACAGCGCTTGTGAACAGCCCGGCAGACTGCAAAGTGCTCTCGTATGGACAGATTGATAGCGACGGCGTCGTTGATCAAGTGTGTTGACCGTGCAATCACTGCTTCGCCTTGCGTTACGGTGTTGTTGTGTTCCCCGTCTTGTGTTCCCTGTATACTTGCGCACGTTGCCTGTTTGCTTGCACATATCGTGCAAAATGAAGACTCGCCCCCCCCCCTTCCTTCTCTCCCTCTCCACAGACTGATTTTTGTTTGTTTGGCCTTTGCTCACTGACTACTGTACTCGCGTGTGTGTATGTGCAGGTGAAGGGCCTGTCGTATCGTGTCGATAAGCTCCTTGGTTGGTGGGTGTTGGCGGTTGCAATGCCCCTGTTGCTACTGGCTTTAACTTCATGTTGTGTTGTGTGATTGTGTGTACACGCGCACTTGCGCATGCCACGTTGATGTTTGTACGTTGGCTCGGCCCATCTGCGTGAAATGAACCGTTTTTCGTGTCGGTTCTAACTTACGCACACACACACACACACACACACACACACACACACACACACACACACACACACACTATTACACCTTGCCCTAACCATGAAGTGGAGGTGGGTAGGGCACAACGTGGTGTACATATATTAGCTAGACAATTGATTATGGATCCAGATTAGACGTGCTCCGGTGATACTTAGGGAAGACGGTCGCTATAGCTGAGGTAAAACGGATGTCCCTCCCCGCGCAAATACCTAGCCCGTACACGTTCAGTGCCCAAATGAAGCGCTGAAGGTACATCCCAGCAAAACTGTTGACTAGTCACAGCATCAGTTCATGCGCTTGCGTGTTCGAGTAGTTACACTTGGCACGGGCGGGAACGTGTTAAGCTGGAGAGCCGCGATTGGCACCGGTCTAGATGGTCCCGTTGCCGCCGCATCGCATGGGCTCTAAGGGCACCTTAATAGTGGAGGCACGACGAACGAGAAACAGTTCTCTGTTGCAGATTTAAGATCTCTTCCAATCCAGTTCGTCCGAGGAACAACCATCGACGGGTCAAATTCAAGTTCACACACACACACACACACACACACACACACACACACACACGCACACGCACGCACACACATACACACAACCGCCAACGCCACCGCTGCCACCACGGTCACAGGCGGGCTGCTGTCTGTTGCCCCTGTTGCTGCGCGGGCGGTGCGCAATCTGTTTGCCCTCAACGAGCGCGTTGTTCTTCGCGGCGACTGGGACCACGGCCACTTCTTCTACTGCGCTGTTGGCGCTTACAACGTCGGATCCATCCGCGTGCATGCAAACAAGGTCCGTGTCTCTTACAGTTGTTGTTGTTTAAGTTGTTGTTGTTTAAGTTGTTGTTGTTTAAGTTGTTGTTGTTGTTGTTGTTTAAGTTGTTGTTGCTGCTGCTGCTGCTGCTGCTGCTGAGGTGCACCGCTCACGCCGCTGTCATTTCTCGTGGTGCTCCATAGGCTGTGGAAACAAACCTTGCTGACATCCCCGCCTCCGCGCAGCCCCGTGAATTCCCCAGCGTATGTGACCACATGTGTGCGTGATTGTGCGCGTGTTTGTGCTTGTGCTGCGTATGCCGGCGTGTCGGTGTGGCATGATTGCATGCTTTCGGCCTTTGCGCCCGTGTTCTACCACCATGTATACACCATGTACACACTCACACACACACACACACTCACTCACGCATGCACACTCACGCTCACACACACACACACACACACACGCACACTCACACTCACGCTCACACACGCACGCTCATTCTTGCAACATGATAGATGACCAAGCGGTTCCAGAAAGGCGAGGAGGTTGGCGCGTTCCGCCTAGGCTCGACTGTCGTCCTCGTCTTTGAAGCACCGGAGGTTTGTTTCACACACACACACACACACACACACACACACACACACACACACACACACACACACACACACACACACACACACACACGCACGCACACACGCACACACGCACACACGCACACACGCACACACGCACACGCACGCACGCACGCGCGCACGCGGGGCAATGACGCAAGTCACTGTCCTCCTTCGTCTTCTTCTTCTGTGTTTGCCCCCTCCCCCTCCCCTCATCGTTAGTTGTTTCCTTTGCACCTCACCAAGCGTGAGCAAGACCGACGTGTACCGTCGTGTTGTTCCTTGAGATCAACAGTGTTGTTCTTTGCATTGGTTGATACCTGCCATGTCTCGCGCGCGCGCTGATCGGCAGCGGTCGCGTAGCTGCTTGCGACGCGTAATGTTGTTGGTGTTGTTGGTGTTTTGTCAATGGTTGGTGTTGATATGTTTGATGTGATGGTTTTGTTGTTCTGTTGCGTGTGTTGCGAGTGTGTCCCTATTTTCCCCTAATTTTGTGGTTTGCCTGGCTGTTGCTCGCTGCCCAAAGCTTTGGGTTTCTTGCGTGCGGGTCTCCCTTGACTGATTGGTCACGGCGGTGCTCTCGTGCTTCTTGCTTGTTGTTCGTCTTTCTTCGTTCGAGAAATGCACCCATACCTGCATGCGTGCAGCGCAACCTTCACACCATGTGTGTGTTGCTCCTTGACCTCACGCCACCCTTGCCTCCTGGCACACATTTCTCACGCACATTCCCCTCCAATGCATGTCGAATGTCCCCCGCGTGTGGGCTGCAGGACTTTCACTTCCGCGTCCGGCCTGGACAGAAGCTGCGGGTCGGCGACCAGATTGGCTAATGGCGTGTATTCTGTGCGACAACGACCTTTGGCGCTGTGGACAATGTGTGACATGAACGGACGCGCGGCCGACCTCGTCTGTGGTTGTTGTGGGCCTGTTGTTGTTGTTGTTGTTGTTGTTGTTGTTGTTTGTTGTTTGTTGTTGTGGGCCTGTTGTTGTTGTTGTAGTTGTTCCCTCCTTTTTTTTTTTTTTGCTCGGTGTGTTTTTTGGCGGTTTTGCTCGTTCTTGTTTCCCTCGCTTCTGTTGTTGTCCCTCGCTCCATGCTATCCTTGCTTCCTTCCTTTGTCTTCTGCCTCTTCTTCGCTTCTCGGTCGTGGTCATGCATGCTGATGTCCCACTCATCGCGTCAGCTATCGCAACCCAATTCCATGCTGATTCCAACTTAAGTGTCGATTTTTACAATAAATCTTCGTTTAATTTTCGCCGTCTTGCCCCGTTTGGATTGATGCCTCGCGCACAGAAACTGCTCGCAGACGCAAGACACACGCGCTCGCCGTCGATTTTCCCCTCTCCTTTCTGCTGCACGTTGCTGTTGCGTCGAGTCACACACATCGCAAAACAACAACCCATCCCTCCACCACCAAGACCAAAGAGAGAAGCAAGCAGACATTTCCCACCACCACCACCACCACCACCCAATATCAAACCCACCTGCTTGTGCACGAACCACTCTCTCACACACATTCACTCTGACGCACGGCAAGCAAGAAACCCCCTCGCTGTTCACGCCACAGCAGGATTGGGGGGAGCAACTTCACTGCACCTATTTTTTGTTGCATCCATCTTGCACCTCAATTACTTGTGCTCCTTGTGACGTCAACGGCCACCCCGGACGCAGACACGGCTCTGACGACTTGCTGTGAGGGGTGAAGTCGCCGTTCGCAGCCGTGTGCTGAGCTACTTCTGTACGTGGCATGCGTGCGTGCTGCCTTGCTTTTGCATTTTCCCCGACAATCATTCAATCATCCCCCTCGCCAAAGGCCCTCACACCAGCACAAAAGACAAGACACACAAACGACCGCGGGTGGGGTGCCACGACACACACACACACGCACACACACATGCACACCTTCCCTCCCTGTCCAACAAGCAGCGCCTTTTCCGCTGCCCAGATCCCGCTGTGTTTGCTTTGTTTTGTTCTTCCCGCACAGAAGCACCCAACCCCACACTTTACTGCAAGCACCTTGCTCTTGAACCTCATGCCAACAACCATCGCCATGATGAGTGGCTCATCGTTCCAATCCTGCCTACCTTGTAACCCTTCCTTCTCTCCTCTCCCTTCTCCCCCGCCCTTGCCAAACCCAACGGCTCAAATTGGTCTTGATGGGTTCACAGGAAACCATCATCCCAACGCCTCACCGTCGTTGATCCAACCTACATTCCCTCAGACCGCCCCTCACAACTCTTGCCTGCGCCTCCAGGCGTTTCCTCACACACTTGGTTGTATCGCCCTCACTCCAGCTCAAACCAACAACTCGGCCAAGCCCAAAGGTACCAACCAGCCAACCAACAACACGCCTTCCATTTCCGACCGCGTGCTTCCCAAGCAGCCTTGGCCAAACCACCGTCCCTGCCTTGCATTCGCCTGACCCTCACAGCCAATCCCCTCGCCCTTTTCCCTTTGCACGTACACGCATGCACTCACAAACGCTCGCACACACACACCCACAACCCCCCCCCAACATGTGATTTGTGGGCCTGTGGGCGCCACGCCCGTCCAAGGTCTTCACCAGGCTTTTGGCACTCTGCAAGCAACCGCGCAAACACCACAGCTTCCATTGTTGGATGAAATGACTGTCGGCGACCGGCACACCATGCCCACACCGCCTCAGCAGCAGACCTCACAGGACTATCAACTGCAGTCCCACCAACACCAACAACAGCCGCAAACCTTGCCAAACGCCTTGCAATCCATGTACAACGCCGTTTCGCTGGCACAGCAGCCAGTGCCACAACAGACCATGATGATGCTGGCCCAGGCAGCCTCCGCCGGCAGACAACCGGCCATGAACGTTCAGGCAGGTATCGCCCAGCAAGCGCAACACCAGCAGCAACACCAGCCCAGCACTGTTGATGACAAGGAAGGCGTGCCCATGACGAAGCGACCAAAGCAAGAGCAGCAGCAACCGCAGGCGCAAACCCATGCAGCGCCTTTTCAGCCTCCAGGCCAGGATGCTGCCCTCCAGCAACTGCACTTGCAACAGCTTCTGCTGCAACTCCAACAACAACAGCAACAGCAGCCGCTACCTGCACCAGGCTCCACGCTCCATCCATTCATGAGCATGTACGGGGGATGGAACAACCCGCCCTGGGCGACAGTCCCTGACCACGCCCAGGCACAGCAACAGCACACGTCTGCTGCCGATGCACACCCGCAACGCCAGCAGACCCAACAGGAAGGCTCTGCAAGCACGCAGCCCGGCTTGCTTGCAGCAGAGACCACGCCTTCCTCTGCCTCGCCGCCTTCTTTGGCGCATCAGCAACCTGCTGCTTCCATGTTTCCAACGACAGCAAACCCTGCACCGTATCTGAGCACACCGAACAGCGCTCTCTCTGGCCTGCCTGCTGCGGCCATGTTCAACCCCAGCATCATGGCCCAGCTCATGGCCACCTACCCCGCTGCGATGGCAGGCCTTGTCCCCGGCTTTGCGCCAGGCATGCCTGGAGCCGCTCAGACAAGTGCTGTCCAGCCCACACATCTGCAGCGGCCTCATCAGCAACAACAACAACAACAACAACAAGACCAGCCGCGACAACAACAACAATCATCCCTGGCACGTTCCAAACGGGGCAGGAAACCTCGCCCAGAGTGCCCCGTCTGCGGTGGCCCCGGGCGACACACAGCGACAAAGTACGCGGTCGTGCATGTGCTTGTGAATGTGTGTGTGTGTGTGTTTGTGTTGTGTTGTGTGCGATGTGTTTGTGTGCTGTGTGTGGCTAGATGCTGTCTGTCACTAACGTGTGTCTGTAGGTCTTGCGATTTTGCTTCTGTTCTCTTCCTTCTTGTGCATTTGTTTGTTTGTTACTTGGTTCATCATGGCGAGTTGCGCTGGCGTTTTTGTTTTGCATTGACTGCTTTCCGACTGAGAATAATTTGTTAGTCGTTCACGATGAATCCCCTGCCTCTGTGTTTTTTGACTTGTCAGATTGTGCTCGACATGTTATGGGTAAGGAAGGATGAGACGGAAAACGCCTGTTTTGCTTGAGAGTTTGTTCTTGTGGTTAGCAGTGTTGTTGGGGCGTATGCGTACATGATCGTTGCAGTCAGCGTGATTTGAAAGGGGGGGGGTGTTGCTTGTCTCGGGCGACAACATCAGCCGTCAGCCAACACCTGCTGTGTTGCTCATGGTGATGGTGATGGCGATGGCGGCGGGGTTCGCTCGACACTATATTGCCCAAAGGGACCGCTGGTTCTCTTCTCCCTATTCCTTGACCTTCTTTGCCGCTCACTCACTCACTCACTCACTCACTCACTCACTCCCAACCAACACGATGCACCGCCGCACATTTATTGCAGGGGCGTCTACAACGACATTGCCAAGGTGTACAAGGACCCGAAACAAGCATTGACTGTGGACGGCTTCGTCGAAGGTACCATGCCATGTCGTGTTGACATGCGTTTGGCGTATGCGGTGTTGGGTGTGCGTGTCGACACCCACGAGCACGAGCGCCACCTACTTTCGAGTGCGCGAACTTGTCCGATGTTGCTCCGTGTGCGTCGTCGGCAAGGACGTGGGATTTGGGTGTGAGACTTCTCGTGGTCGTGTGGAAGTTGGTGACGTCGATACCCATGCCAGCCTTGGGTCTAGACGTGGGCACGAACCACCCTTGCACACCGCCCTTCCTCGCCATGGCTCAACCTTTCTCACCATCATCCACCACCGCATTTTCTTTGTTCAATGCGCGCACCAACTGTGTTTGACCCCATGATTACGTCTTGACTCTGTGCTCACTTCACCCATGCTCACGCCGCATGTGTTGTCGCTTGCGTGCGTGCCGTTGCAGGGCTGAAGCGGCTACCGCGCGGGTGCCCTCGCAAGAACACATGCTCCAAAGAGCATTACAGCCACCGGCTGCCAACATGTATGATGATGTTGCTGTCGTGTTGCGTGAGATATGGGCTGGCTTTTGCCCATTTGGTTACGTGCCACGACACGGCTTTGAGTTCCAACAATGTCTGGGCTTCGTTTTTCTCACAGCGCCGTCTCCTTGCCTTCCCCCCCCCGCCTTGTTCTCTACATTTGAACTCCCTTTGTTTTATTCCCACGCGCTTGACCACTGCCCTGACACCAACAGACGTCAAGTGCACCCAGTGTCGCACCATTGCCGTGGCACAACATGACCCCGTCACTGTCCAGAATTGTGCGTCTCCGTGGTGATTGCTTTGCCTGCGTTGCGTGTGAAAGCCATTATGCATGTGCCCCTTGTTCTATATTTGGCAACCTGCATGTGACTCTCGCCACCCACGATGTTTGTATCTGCGTGCGCATATCGATTGACCTACCTGCGCGTGGTTGTGATTGTGATTTGTCGCTGTTGTTGTGATTGTGCTTGCTGTGCTTGTTGTGATTGCGCTTGCCGGGATTGTGCGTGCTGGTGCTGGTGCTGGTGCGCCCGTTGCCCGAGTGCGTGAGTGTGAATGGTGTGTGGATGCCCATTTTTTGTTTTTCGTCTCACACTGTCATGACGATGTGCCGCTCCGCTGTGTGATGTGCTGTTGTAGTGCTGGAGAAGCGACGGCAGCGCCTGGAGCAGGGCGGCGGCGGCTCTGGCACTGGTGACGACGACTCGTACGACTCGCCATCCATTGGCGCCTCAGAAGAAGCCAAGCTCGAAGCGGGGAGCGACGTGGCGGGCAGCGGCGCACCAAAGACCAAGGCCCCCGGAGACAAGAAGGTGGCAGCCCAAACACCGACGGTCGGTGCAGATGCCACTCCCGAGAGCACAGCTGCCCCTCCTCCTCCTCCTGCATCATCCTCGTCAACATCGACCGGCCCGCTTGGGAAAAAGCAGCGAGGGTCGCCCAAGATTGGGCAGGATGGGTCCGTGCATGGAACTCCCCGGCAGTGACAAAAAAGGGACAGGCGATGACCGCTGCCACCACGACCTCACTGCCGTCAGTCAGTCGCTGATGTCTGTGGCTCCGACGAGAACCAACCCATGTCGCTGTCTGCCTGCCTGTCTTGGCTTAGCATGGCTTGACGACGAGAGCCCCTCCCACCCTTCCCCCTGTTTTCCTTTCTCCATCTCCTGTTCTCCTTCCTCCTCTTCCTTCTGCTCTGTTCCTGTTGCTTCTCCTTCTTTCCTTCCACCTTCCTTCCTCTTCTTCGCTCCTTCTTTCCTTCCACCTTCCTTCCTCCTTTGCTGTTCTGATAGCTGGCACGCAGGCGCGGACAAGAAAAGACTGTTGACCATGTTGACCCACCCTGTTGACCGTGATGACCCTGTTGCTTCCGCCCGTTCTTTCTTTGTTTCTGCCGTGGAGCAACAGCCAGAGCCAGATGTACATGTAGCATGCAGACTTTGAACAAGACTTGTGTCTCCGCTTTGGCCCTTTGCCTTTTACATGTGTGTATGGATTAGTGGTTGGTTGGTTGGTTGTGTTGTGTTGTATTTCGCTTCACGCCCGTATCTTTACTCTGTTATGTAAGTGTTGGACCTTGGTTTTAAGTGCACCACCAACTTCTTCTTCTTCTTCGCTTTGTTCCCCATCCGCTTTGTGATCTTGTCTTGAGTTTGTCACCCTCTTTCTTCTTTTTTTTTTTCATCTCTTGCTTTGTGTTATGCTTGCGTTGGGTGTCTTGCTCGCCTGTTTCTCTTCCACCTCACTGTGCTTTTGTTGCTTTTCTCGTGCTTTGAACCCCTCTTCCCCCCGCCTCCAACGCAACTGTAGTGCTCGAGAATGTACACCATTTCCGTCACCATCCTCTTCATGTGTACTTGCTTGGGTTTGCTCTGTGTGTGTGCGTGTGTGCATGTGTGCATGTGTGTCTGTATGTGCGTTAGAAGCGACATACGTGTGTGTGTGTGTGTGTGCGTTAGAAGCGACATACGTGTGTGTGTGTGTGTGTGTGCATGCGCCAGAATCCTCGACACCATGTCATTGTGAGATCGACGTGTGTGTTTTCTACATGCGCCCTTCTTCTGCGCAGTTGTAGCAGTTGTTTCGTCTCCTCCATTGTCCTCGTCCACTTGTGCTAGCAGCATGGAAGGGTGGCGCACGTTGTGCTGGTGTGGTGGGTCTGGCTGCCGCTTGCACGCGCCCCTCTTCCTCGGCGAGTACGTGGGAAAGCACGCTGTGCTGGGTCATGCTCGTGCAGCTGGTCGTCTGTTGGCTGTTTGCACCTGAGCAAGTGAGTGAATGTGATGTGATTCATTGACGTGTTATTTTTCTGTTTTGTCGTTCTGTTCTCTGATGGGCAGTAGTTACAACAAAGTACAATCGAGCAAACGAGCACTGTAAGCGTGGCAAAGGCTGCTGGTGGTGTGAGGGAAGGCGCACTCACAGACTAGCGCGCATCAGCGTGGTGTGACAACATACAATGGGGTGCTTGGGGTGAGGTGTGAGGATGTGGTTTGCCAGAACAGCAGAGCCAACTCACACGTCACACATTCTGCTCACACAGCCTGGCAGATTTGCATTTTGCAACGGGTTTCTTCGTTTGCCGCGTGAAGCGCGCGAAAGTTGCGTAAGGGACGCTTCATACGAACGATGCACTCGGTCGCGATAATGTAAAACGAGAATCTTCGAAAGATTTCAACATACCACGGACACGGGCAGGTATCAACACCACAAAGCAAAGCAAATGCCGATTTCGTTCTTTCTTGCTGACTCGGCAAAATTCCTGGTGACACCGTTGTCATCGTTTTTGTATTTACATATTGTTTTCGTTTGGCGTGGTTGGTTGCTTGCCTGGCGGTTTTGGGGACTGGCTGGGTGCTTCCCGCACAAGCAAGCTCCCTGCTGCGGCTGACTGGTGCTGCTGCTATGCTCGCCATTTCCCTTGTTGCGTTGTTCCGCACAATACACACACAAACACAAGCAGCCGCTGCAGCAGTAATCCCTGATCGCTGCCTCTCTCTCTCTCTCACTCTGTGCACCGCTCGAGCAACAGCGAGCAAGATCCATCACCGTGAGTGGCTGTGGGTGTGCGTGTATGACGTTGTCAATCGCTTCTCTGGGTGTTGATGCAACCACGCAAGGTGTTGTTTATGTTTATGTTTATGTTTTGCACCAATCCCCGCTTCCCTCACACACCACACTCTCACATCTCTCTCACTCTCACACATCACATCTCTCTCACTCTCACATTCTTCTCCCTTCTCCCTACACCCGACCTTCCTGTCTGTCGTGCCAACCACGCAACCTCACCCTCTCCTCCTCCCACAAACACACACACGCACACACACACATCCAACGCACACGCTGTTCGTGCCTGCGTTTGCATATTGCACCTTCCTCTTCCCCCCCCCTCCCCCAATCAAACTCCCAGGAACGCAAGAAGAACAAGACAAGCAAGGAGAAGGAAAACCGACCAAGCACATTTCCCGCACTTGCAGCGTCTCGTCTTTGATGATCATCACCGGCTGATTGAATATTTCTTCTTCGCTTCCTCTTCCCCTTCCACGCCAAATCTACCCGCCCAGCCTGCCTGCCTTGCTGCGCGATCCAATCCGTGCCCAGCCATCGCCGTGCGTGAGGTTGGTTCGATGCTTGTCTTGTCACCTCGCACCATCTCGATGCACCACGACGACGACCACGACCACCACCACACCAGCACACACAGTTCGTTCCTGGTGCTGTGCTCGTTTGTTTACGTTTGTTGCTGTGCATTGGTTTGCGTGCGCTTGCGGTGTGTGGCCTTTTTGTCTTTTGTTGGTGTTCTTCTTGTTTTTGTGTCTTGTGCCCTGTTCTTGTGCCGTTCCCCCCCCCCCCTTTCCCGCGCCATGCGCCTGTTTCTTTTCCTTTGCCGTGCTATCTCCACGACCCCGCTGTGTGTTGATTCGATCCGGTCCGATCATCGAGCAACGCACGCTCTCCTGTGTTCTTCCTTGGCGTAGTCGTGTGCGGCGGCTTCAACCTCATCGCGAAGGCTCGCCTGACCAGGCGCCTCACCATCCTGTGTTCACACACACACACACACACACAGAGCAAAGCGCAGAGTAAGTCACACAAACCGAACAAATCAAATCGTTCCGCCTTAGGCTCAGCTTCATATACACACAGTCACACAATCACAGTCACACACGCACACAATGCAGTCTCTCTCTCTCTCT
>NW_004457740.1:1416077-1433577 GCF_000188695.1 Salpingoeca rosetta | reverse complement strand
TATGTGTGTGTGTGTTTGTGTGCGCGCGGCAGCAACAAGTGCGAGCGGTACTGGCCAGCGGAAGTTGGGCAGACGGAGACGTACAAGGACATCAAGGTCACGCTCAAGAGGGAAAGCCAAGCATCTCCAAACTACACCACCTCCACGTACGCACCTGGCTGTTGTGTGTGTGTATGCGTGTGTGTGTGCTGTGATCACTGCGCTGTTTTGTGCCCCTATCACGTGCTTGTATGCCAATGTTCCGTTGACACGTCTCCATGTCACGCGCTCCTTACGCCCGTTTTACGATGATGCATCTGGGACGTTGCCCCAGGCTGCATGTGGAGCAAGACGGAGAGGTGCGGGAGATTAAGCATCTCTGGTGGAAGGACTGGCCAGACAAAGGTGACACGCAACACAACACGCGACGCCGCGTTCTGTCATACTGCTTTGCTGTGTCTCCCTCACAAACCATCCTGCACGCACGTATATGCTCATCTACTCACCCGAACACACACACACACACACACACACACACACACACACACACACACACACACACACACACACACACACTACACACTACACACTACCAACCACCGTACGTACGTACAATCCAACTAGTTATAACACGAATTCGAAAATTTATATGAACTTACTGGTATCGAGACTCACGTGAATGCACACTCTTGGGCGGCGGTAGGCGGGGCTTCAGCTGAGAAAATTTAGCTATTTGTAGTTGATATAACTCTCCAGACACGTAAAGTTATGTCAGACCGCCAGGATCACCACACACACACACACACACACACACACACACACACACACACACACACACACACACACACACACATCACATCACATCACACCACGTGTACAGGTGTGCCGGAACAAATTGATGGGATTTTCACGTTCATCACAGACACGCGCGCGCTTACGGAAGCTGGGTCCGGACCGCCGATTATCCACTGCAGCGCCGGTGTTGGGCGCACGGGGTGCTTCATCAACATCGACATTGGCATGCAAGAGGTGTGTGTGTGTATGTATGTATGTATGTCATGTGATGTGATGTGTGTGTGTGTGCGTGCCGTTGTTCACATCATGGTTGTGTTACAGTTCAAATGTGTGTGACTGTGTGCCCCAAGCACTGCCTGCAACCATTATCACCGCTTTCACGCAATGAAGAAGAACCCCTTCTCACACGATCACCACCACCACCATCGCCACCACGACCACGACCACATTTCTTGCAACCAGTACGAGGAGACGGGGGCTGTGGATGTGCTGAAGAACGTGTGCCAGGCGCGCAAGAACCGCGGCATGACGGTGCAGACGGCGAAGCAGTACGTCTTCATCCACCAGGTCCTCCTGCAATACATGCAGGAGCGCCAACAGCAGCAGCAGCAGCAGCAGCAGGGGCAGCAGGGGCAGCAGGGGTGGGATGGCGCTGCTGACACAGCTGCGACGGCAGTGGAAAACGGGGGCGTTCATGCGAAGCCAATGGCCACACCAAAGCTGTCAATCACAGACGCGGGCACAGACGCGGCAGAGGCGGCGACAGATGGTGGTGACAGCGTGCGGTCTGCGATTGCCAAGGTGACTGGCGCATGGGAGCATCAGGCGGACGTGGAGAAGATGGAGGAGAAGGACAAGTTGAGTCCGTTGTCGTCACCAAAGACAAGCCCCGTGCTGCAGCGGCGACAGGACAGCGTGTGGCAGTTCAAGAAGCAGTACCAACGCAGTCGCCGCGCCAGCAGACGCATCTCACGGAGGTATACACATACACACGCGCGCGTGTTGGCGCTGTTGTTCATTCGAAGGGTGTAGCCGCTCGCGTGTTGGCTCTGGTATGCGTAATGCGCACGCCTTCACGTTCCATCCATTCACACACACACACACACACACACACACACACACACACACACACACACGATCGATTGTGTCATTGCAAGGAAACCTTCTGGCAACAAGTCGTCGTCGTCGGCGTCTGCGCTAGCGAACACGGCTAGCGAAGCATCAGCACCAACAGCATCATCGTCAGCACTGAAGACAACAGCAACAGCGGCTCGGCAGCGGCAGGATGAGGAATCGGGGGAGGACGAAGGCCCGCGTGAGCACGAGTTCAACACCAAGACATATGTGCGGGAGACGCTGTGCGACGTCTGCAACGAAGTGCTCGCCGGCGTGGCTCGACAGGTGCGCTTGTCAATGGCTGTGGGCATCTGAGCAAAGGATGATTGCATGGGTTTGAGCATTGCCATCGCACGTGGGTCTGTGTGTGTGTGTGTGTGCATGCCCTGTTCAATCATGTGTGCGTGTGTTTCTTGCTGCTCGTGCGTTTGAGACACTAGATGCCCTCTCCCTCCTTTCACATGCCCTGTGCGATGGTGGCACAACACGCGTCGCGCCATGCTTAACCTCACCACCACCTGCACCATCACTGCTTCCACCACGCTTCCAACTTGCCAATCGCCAGGGCCTGCGTTGCCGGGCGTGCAAGATGAATGTGCATCAGTACTGCATGGAGAGTGCACCTGCGGAGTGTGCGGGGACAGCGCTGGGTCGACAGCCAAGCATGCTGCCGTCATGGCCACCACGCAGGCCGGGGAGAGCAACGACGAAACGATCCCGTCGCAGGATCAGGCGCGACTGATGGGATACCGCCAAACCCGGGAGCTGATTGCTCACTTGTGTGTGTGTGTGTGTGTGTGTGTGTGTGTGTGTGTGTGTGTGTGTGTGTTTGTGTGTTTGTGTGTTTGTGTGTGTGTGTGTTTGCTTGTGTGTTCGTGTAAGCTGTGTGTGTGTGTGTGTGTTGAGTTCATTTTGGTCGTTCGTGCGTATTCATGTCACTCCGTTTTACATGCGCGTACTTACTTGTTCGTTTCACTTGTGCCGGTACAGTTTCTGTCAGTGTGCGTGTCTCTTGATGTATCTATCCATGTGTTCGACCACATTTTCGTTGCTTTCCTGTGGCCATTTCATGAACACAGGCGAGCGCCCATGTTTGCATGTCAACTTTTCTCGGCCTTGTCCGCTCTGCGTGTTGTCATCTTGTTGCCACTGCTTTTTTTTTTTTTCCTGGATGCTATCACTCAGGCTGTTATCGTTGTGCATTCATTCGCTGTTCCTTGGTGTTACTCATTTACTTGTGTTCAAATAGCAACTTCCCCCTTTTCCCTCTCCCTCCTCTGGCTTGATGCTTTCTCTCGTCACGTCCGTGTTGTTCGCGAGTTCCCTCCCCCTTCCTCCTCTGACAGACGACCACGCCACTAAACAGGGCGTTCGCTTGAAGCACGCAGCCGTCGCAAAGCAGTGATGACCACTACCTTGGTAGGCTGTCAACAACAAGACATGAGGGTGTGCGCATGGCGGGAGTTTGTTGTGAGTGGCTGTCCGTCAATCAGAGAACGCACACAGCAGCAGGAGCAAGCGTGACGGTTAGTGTATTGGCTGCAACACAGCTGGAGCCGTGCATACCTCTGAAGTTGTGCAAGGCAGTCGCGGGAATCGTGGGAGTTGGAGAAGAACAGCCCAAACACTGCAACCACAAACGAAGGCGTGTGTAAAGTGCGGTGGTGGTGGTGGTGGTGGGGGGGGGGAGAGGAAGAAGCAAGGAGAAGCATATGGACAGGAAGAGGAGAAGAACGTGAATGAGGGAGCCAGCAACCAACAAATCACGAGCCACAAGCAGCAGGTACCAGCAAGCATTGACAGACAGCACATTGCAGCAGAGGCACAGCTAGCTTGTGCACAAGCAAGTAACATGCTCGCATGCATTGTACGTACCTTCTCCAGGGTGTGCAGAATCCTCCAGGTCAATGCGCGGATGCTGGTCGTCCAAGTGCACCTGCGTGTCTGGGACAATGTGATACACCCAGTATCTGCCCTCAGTCCTCCCCAACAGCACCAGCACGTACGTCGTTGGGTTGGTGCTCCTACGAGACACAGTGCATACGCAACAGGTGAGCCGCGATTGCTTGATCTTCGGGAAAGGCACATATGAGAGCTGTTGAGAGCACTCATCAAGTACATGGAGCCGTTGGGGTTGCAACCACGCTGACTGGAGATCTAACCTGCGACACAAGAAGAGCTTTCCGATGGGTGCAGGATTGCTTGTCTGCGAAGGGGATGCGTGGGAAGCAAAGGAAGCGTGAGTCTGGAGTGTGTGTGTGTGTGTGTTTTGGGTGTGTGTGTGATTGCATAATTGTGTGTGTGTGTGTGTTTTGGGTTGTGTGTTTGTGTGATTGTATAATTGTGTGTGTGTGTGTGCTAGGGTGTGCCCTGGTTGGATGCGCGGGTGTGTTCCTGTGCTCATGTGCATCATGTTAATGTGGCCTTGCCGTACCCATGAGTTTGTTCGAACCGTGAACTTGTACAGGGCAGCCTTGTTTGCTGGTCGGTACAAAACCTTGTCAATCTCACTGTCAATGCCTTTCAAGTACTTTAACGTGTGGATTTCCATCTGCTCCATCTTCGTATTTGTGTGTGTGTGTGTGTGTGTGTGTGTGTGTGTGTGTGTGTGTGTGTGTGTGTGTGTGTGTGTGTGTGTGTGTGTGTGTGTGTGTGTGTGTGTGTGTGTGTGTTGATGTGTTTGGACGTTGTCTTCGCGATGTGTTGTGCTGTGTCCTCTTCGTTGCTCGTTTGCCGAAAAGTAAAGGAAAATTTCCACGATTTCTCCACAACCACACCGAGCCAACACCACGTCCAGCACCCTGCAAACATGAGTGTGTTTCCGAGCGAGATGGTGCGCGTGGTGGCGGAGGCCGGTCGCTTTCCTACCATCACTGACGACGTGTGCCGGGTGCTCGCTGCAGACCTGGAGTATCGCATTCGCGAAATCGCACAGGTACCAACGATGTGTGTTTGTCGTTGTCTGTGTGTGTGTTTGTCGTTGTCTGTGTGTGTGTCTGTGTTTGTCGTTGTGTGTGTGTGTGTGTGCATCCTCGCTCGTGACAACATGTCGTCCATGTCACCCCTTCCTTCTCATCCTCCTCCGCCTTCTCCTCCTCCTTCCTCACACACACGCACACACACACGCACACACACACACACGCGCGCGCGCATGCGTTCAAGGATGCTGCCAAGTTTACTCGGCATGGGCGGCGACGCAGAATGACGACAGACGACATCAACGCTGCCATGCGTGTGCGAAACATGGAGGTGAGAGTGTCACGCACACGCAAACCACACCACAACACATGTGTCCAAGAATACAACAGCACACCACCTGAATTCACGTCTAACCGCGCTGCTGTGTGCCCATTCTCCATTTGCAGCCTGTGTATGGCTATCCCTCTGGAAGCCATACTGGCACTGTGGAGAGCTTGTTCAAGCGTGCCAAGGAAAGCGACGTCTTCTACATTCCAGACACCGTCAAGCGCGTGCACGAGATTATCGGTGCTCCACTGCCATCGGTGCGTGCGTCTGTGTGTGTGTGTGTGTGTGTGTGTGTGTGTGTGTGTGTGTGTGTGTGTGTGTGTGTGTGTGTGTGTGTGTGTGTGTGTGTGTGTGTCTCCACACTCACACACACTCTCTATCTCTATCTCTATCTCTCTCTATCTCACTCTATCTCACTCTCACTCACACACACACACACACACACTCTCTCTCTCTGTCCCACTCACTCTCTTTCTCTCTCCGCTGGTTTGCTTCGCTGGGTTGCTGTTGCCTCATCTACATTTGATTCTGCTGCTCGCATGTTCGTTGGTTCTCCTTCCATCTTGCCAACTTCGCGCGTCTCCTCCACATGGCCAGATGCCGGCAGAGATGACGTTCACCAGCCACTGGCTCGCCATCGAAGGGGAACAACCCACCATCCCACAAAACCCGCCAGGTACGCGACTGCTGCTGCCGCTATTGATGTTGTTGTTGTTGTTGTGGGGAACAAGCACCCTGGTTTTATCCGTGTCTACTCTTGTGACATAACGCTTGCCCGGTATTTAACTCTCTGAACCACCTCGTGATCTTCTCTTGCTTTCACAGTTCACACGACCCACACAGCGGAACCAGAAGAGGTGTGTGCGTGCGTGCGTGCGTGCGTGCGTGTGTGTGTGTGTGAAGTGCTATTGCTGGTGGCCATTGCTTGTTGTGTTCTCTTTCACGAACATGCACTCGACATGCAACCCCCACGTGCGCACGCAATTCTCTCACTATGCATCCACAACACGCGCACGTTTTCCATCATGCAACAACAACAACAACAACAACAACAACAACAACAACAACAACAACAACAACAACAACAACAACAACAACAACAACAACAACAACAACAACAACAACAACAACAACAACTGCACCAACGCCATCACAGGGGCAAGAGCCCGCAGCCAAGGCGCCCAAGCTGAAGGAAGGCAAGCCGCGGGAAGAAGTGGAGATCAAGCAGCTGGAGAAGCACACGCTCAGTCGCGAGCAGCAACTGCTCTTCAACTACATCATCAAGGACCTCCTTGGTGCGTGCAAACGACCATTGCTGCTTGTCAACATGCCATGTCTTTGCTGGGTTCGTGTCTGGAAGCACACGTGCACTGGGCATGGCACGCATGCACGCGCACCCGGCTGCTGCCACACCTCCAACGCGTCTAGGTTGCTACCCACCCCTCCTCAATGTTGTATGCTCCTCCCGTTTGGTATGCCCCTGTAGGTGCGGACAAAACGGCGAAGCAAGCAGCACTGAAGACACTGTCTACAGACCACGGCCTTCACCAACTCGTCCCTTTCTTCATGGAGTTCATTCGATCACAGGTGCCGTTTCGCTCTGGGTGTACTTGTATGTTTGTTTGTTTGTTTGTTTGTTTGTTTGTTTGCTTGCTTGCTTGCTTGCTTGCTTGCTTGCTTGCTTTCGTTTGCTTGCTTTTTTTGCTTGCTTTTTTTGCTTTGTTTGTTCATTCATTCAAGCATCAACACTTGTGCTTACATTCAAACATATACACGCGCACACGCACACGCACGCACACGCGTACCCTGAATCGCACAACAGACGACTGAGCACGCCTCCGACCCCAACGCCATCGCGAGTGTTGTCGGCATGGTTGATGCACTGGTGCAGAACAACAACGTCTACCTCGAGCCCTATGTGCGCTCACTTTGCGTTTCAATGGAGTATCAAATGCTGTTTCTTGTCTCCGTGTGCGTGTGTGTGCTTGTCTTGTCGTTTGCTTGTGAGTCAGTTGCACCGTGCACCCCCCCCCCCCAAATTCTCACTTTTACCAAACTCGTTGTTGTCGCCCCCGTCCACATCCGCGCGCTTGCATCATGTGCCGCGCACAGCTGCACCACGTCATCCCCGTCGTTGCGACGTGTGCTGTCTCGAAGAAGCTTGCCAGCTATGCCCCGGACCACCTCGCCCTTCGCGTCCGCGCAGCGCAGGTCGCCGTCAGCATCTGCGTCAAGTACGGCACCAAGTACCACGACCTCCAGGTCTGAATGTGTGTGTGTGTGTGTGTGTGTGTGTGTGTGTGTGTGTGTGTGTGTGTGTGTGTGTGTGTGTGTGTGTGTGTGTGTGTGTACGTGGGTGCCTGCAGTAGTTTGCCCGAGTGTCATCGCGCCTGTGCTAGTGCTCAAGTATCTGATTGCAGTACCTTGACCTTCCATCTGTGCTGCACTTCGTCACTCATATCAACAACAATACCATCACCCCTTCCACCATCACCACCAACCAGCCGCGCATATTGAAGGTGTTCCAGGATGTGCTGAAGCGGCGGCGCTCGCTGCTGTCGTACTACGGTGCCATCAAGGGCCTGGCTGCGTTTGGACCGCGTGTTGTTGATCTGTATCTCGTTGACGCTGCACCAGAGGCGATGCGGCTCATCTCCCTGCGCCGGCGCGACGCCACAGAGTTCAGCATCGTCATTGCCGCCCTCCGCGTACGTTCTTGTTGGTTGTTGTTGTTGTTGGTTGTTGTTGTTGTTGTTGTTGTTGTTGTTGTTGTTGTTGTTGTTGTTGTTGGTTGTTGTTGTTGTTGTTGTTGTTGTTGTTGTTTTTGTTGTTGTTCGTGTTGTTGTTCGTGTTCTTGCTCTTGTTCTTGTTCTTGTTCGTGTTCGTGTTCTTGTTCTTGTTGCTCTCGCCTGCTGGCGCTTGATTTGACTGTTGCTCAGTGTTGGCATTGCTTGGTCCTTGAAATGCTTTGAATTGCGTGTCTCCTCACATCTCTGTTTTTCTTCTCCACCTGCTGTGATCATGCCCATTTCCTTGCCACTGCGTTGTCTACAACATGCAGGATGCCCTGCTCGAAGCGTACAAGTTTCTTGTTGTTGACGGCCACGCTGCGTCCATCCCCGTACGCCCGATGCTCGCAGGCCAATCACAGTCGATGCTTGTATGGTTGTATGTTACATGGCCTCCACACGCCATCCTGCTTGTTCTCATCTTCTTCCCTCCTACCCCTGTTTGCTTTGCTTTGCCCACCATTTCCAATGGCTGATCGATCGCGTGTGTGCAGGAGACACGGCAGCGGTACGCCGCGCTGGTGGATGTTGTTCCCGAGCTGTCTCTCCCTGCACTCCCAACAGACACCACCACCGCCTCCAGTGATGGTGATGATGACGGGAAGACGACAGAAGGAAGTGTGGGCGCATCTGCTGGCCAGACACCTGCAGAGGGAACGGCGGCGGCGACGGAGGGCGATGCAATGGATACCACGTCACCCGGCAGTGGCGGGAGCAGAGACGATGCAGCAGAGGATGTTCAGGCTGCTTCGTCCAAGCCGCAGGGTGAGGAGGATCAACAGCAGCACCCACGGTCACCAGCGGACAAGGAAGAGAGGAAGAGTGTGGAGCAGAAGGATGATGCTGTGAAGGGACAGAAGGGCGCTGGGAACGAGGATGGTGAGGCGAAAGACAAGCAAGATGCAGGTGGCGAGGAAGACACAAAGGAGAAGCAGAAGGAAGGCACAAAGAAAGACGATGACGCGAAGGAGACACTAACTGGTACGGGTGATGACACAGCACAGATGGACACCGCTGAGGATGCGGCAAACTAGCCGATGCGCTCTTCCCTTCACGTTTGTTCTGCGCCAACAAGTTGGCTTGCTCACATGACTTGTGTCGTGTTGGAATGGGCTGTGTGAGTCCATTTGCTCGTGGCACTCACAATGATGATGGGTGGTGATGATGATATATTCGAAGCACTTTGGTTTGAGGCATTTCACAAATAAAGAGAACACTCCTGTTTCCAGGTAAGCAGTACAAACCGCCCAAAGCAAGTGTGCACCAGTGTACTTACTGCTGGAGAAGGTACGAACACGACACAGTCGAAGACACGGGGCGGGGCAAGCCATCCACGCAAAACAGCAAATGAGCGGGGAAAGTTCGGATGTGATGTTGGGGTGGGGGGCTTGCCCTTTCGGCAGGCAAGCAAGCTAGCTGGCTAACTGTCCGTTGCTGTTCTGTTGCAAGGTTACGCCTCTGTTTCTTCCATTGATTGGCGTCGGCGCAGTGCGGCGCTCGTTGCCTGCAAGCAAAGACAAGACCCCGAAAAATAAATGGTCAGCGCTGTAGCATTAACATTCAGATCACGCAAGTCTGTGCCTCTCTCATGCCCCAGGTTACACGCACACATGCACGCACGCACGCACACACGCACGCACGCACACACATGCATGCACACACACACCCTAGCGCTGTGACTTGCCTGGTTACTGTAAGGTGCTGAGAATGTGGGATCGTTGATGTCCAAACCACAGACCACGGCGGGCAGAAAGTCTGCCTCAAGCGGTTCCTCGAGTGGCGTGCGAGACCGCAACAGCCTCTCTTCCGAACCATCATCATCAAGGCCATCATCGCTGGGATAGTTCAGTGATGAGGATGCACGTCGCAATCCGCGCAGGCGCGTGTCGTTTTCGTCACGCAAGCGCTCGTGACTGTGATATGACGTGTCAAGCAACGCGGTGCTGCTGCTGTCGCTGCGACTCGTGGCTTCGCCAGCGCTCCTTCCAGTGTGCTGCCCGTGAGCGCGGTAGTGGTGGTGGCTGTGGATCGTTGGGTGTGGTGCCGTGTAGGCAGTTGAGAGGCTGGTGCGCGTACCGTTTCGACTGCCAAGCGGTGGCGGTAGTTGTGGCTGTGGCGAGCGTGGTGGGTGCTGGATGCTCTCGCGAGATGCCTGGCCGGACGGCTGGCGGGACCGGGTGCGGAAGCTCTGGCGCAGGGATGCAGATATGACGTCCACGTCGTTGCGGAACGAGGACTGCAGAGCATTGGATCGAGACAGGTTGCGGCTCACGGGCTTGCTGGCCCTGTTTGACGAGGATGAGGACGAGGAGGTGTGTACCACGCGTTGTTGATGTTGTTGATGTTGATGTTGATGTTGCTGCTGCTGCTGTGGATATGGCGGTGGTGTTGCTACGGCTTGTCTTGGTGGGGGTGATGTTGTTGGCGTTGCTGCCAGTGCTGTGTGTAGCATTGGCCTATCCATGGATAGGACGCCGGGGCGAGAAGAGCGACCGGGCAGCAGTCCAAGCTGTCTGTGCTGGTTGTGTTGCGATCGTGGTGCATATTGCTGCTGTCGGTGACAGTGCTGTTGCTGGTGGTAGTGGTGGTGGGGCTGGTTGCCAGAGGAGCGGTAGTGGAGTGGGGAGGATGTGCCTGGCTTGGTGTGTTGTGCGCCGCGTGAGTTTGCGTGGTTCACGGTCTGGCTCTCCTCTGTCACGTAGCTTGCAGTGTCATCTGAGTACAGTTGCGATGCCGAGCGTGATCGGGGCTCTGGCGCAGTGACGCTGCTGCCGTGGTCCTCACGCAGAAGCGTCTCTGTAAGGCTGCGCGTGAACTTTGTCATGACATGGTTACTCAGGACGGCTCTGTTTCGCACGTCGAGCGCTGCCAGTGACTCGCGCGAAAGTCCGCGCATGCCAGCGCTTGGTGGATGCAGGCTTCCGCTGCTCGTCCTGTCGGTGGGTGTTTGAAGATGGAAGTGATATATGTGGTTTGCGCAGGCAAGTGAATATGCGTGGGGTGGAAATGGGCGTCTGTAAATCGGAGTCCGTGAATGCAAGTCTGTGATTGAAACAAGACTGTCGGCGAGTCGGTGAACGAGAGAGTGAAACGAGACTGTGCACATGTGAGCGTGAGCGTGAGTGTGAGACGTGCCCAGCAACATAATGGCGGCACTTCCAACTACACTTCTATTGCTGAGGTTCTTACGGTAGTGGACGCTGCGCGTGTGGATTGCCAAAGCCGTCGTCGGGGGCGTGAACCGTCTCTGGCAGCAGCTCAGAGCTGTGAACTTCCTGGAAGACCTCAGACCCCCGCCGAGACCCATGTTTCTTCATCGCCTACATATCAGGAGATGAACGTTTGTGTGAGTAGTGATGTGACGGCAACGAGGGAGCGATGGCACAGACGACGGGTAGAGTAGCTCAAAGAGCTGCAGCACATGCAACTGCTGAATTGGATCTTAAGAGCACAAGCACACTCTATTGTACGCCAACGACCACACGATTCAGGTTGTGAGTGACTATCCAGTTGCTTGCAAGCAAGCGAAAGCAGGCAAAGGAGCTGGTATGCAAGCAGACAAGCAAGACGACGGACCAGTTCGTTTGCCTTTCGGATGGTTGCGCGCATATCTCCATTCCGTCGCCTCTTCCAGGGCGACGCGCTTGCCTGCTCCGCTGCGGCGCGCTCGCGCTCGCGTCGCTTGCATCTTGAGCGCAGCAGCAGCCAAGCAATGAGAATCAGCAGGCCGCCTGCAATGGACGCGCCAAGGATGATGGCCAGCATATCCGTGCTCAGGGCAAACGTGTCTGCGTTGCCTTGCACAAGATAAAGTACAGGTGTACAGATGTGTGACGGTGTGTGTGTGTGTGTGTGTGTATGTGTGTGTGCGTGTGTGTGTGTGTGTGTGTGTTTGTGTCGTCCGACTCTCTGTGTGGTTTCTAAAAGTGCAAGGACTCGAGGACTCGAGGACTCGGATGATCCACCAACGGTGAGCGGCAACAGCCTGCTCTAAACGCTGGTGCATTGGGTGCATTGTGTTGCTCTCACACACACATACACACGCACACACATGCACACACGCACGCACACACACACACACACACACACACACACACACACACACACACACACACACACACACACACACACACACACACACCTGTATCGGGCTCCGCCGTTGGCGCTGCAGGGGATGGCGCAGTCGACATGGCTGCTGCGTCGTCGTGGTGGTGGGGTGAAGTGTGGTGGGCGCGAGCGGTGGTGGTGGTGCTTCATTGGTGGTGTTTTGCTATCTGTCACTGTGGCACGCCTTCGAGGCAGCGAAGTGCGCCCTCAAGAATTTCGTCAGGAAACTTGTTTCAGCCACCAGACGTTTGCCTGCAAGAAGCAAGCATTGCCTTGACCTCAGCACCTCACCATCAGCACCCCCCCCCCCACGTGGCGCGGACATTTGCGATTGATGTATGGATATGCGCACGAATAAGCCAAACAAAGCAAGCAATCTACTAGAGAGACAGAGAGAGAGAGCCCCAAAGATCAGGTTCACAGACAAAGAGGAAAATGATGAGGTAGAATGTCACATGGCATCATGGATGTCAACAAACTAACGGGGAGGCACATGCGAGCGCACGGTGGTTTCTGTATGTGTGTGCGTGTGTGTGCTTCGTGTGTGCATATGTACATGTGTGACATGTGTGTGCATGACAAACCGATGCAAGTGAGAGCGCGCGGTAAGACTGCGAGAGCAGCATGTGCGGTGTGTGTGTGTGTGTGTGTGTGTGTGTGTGTGTGCTTGTGTGCGTGTGTGTGCAGAGGGCCAAGCAGATGAGGGGGGGGGGAGAAGGGAGAAGGGTCAGCAGAAACGCAAGCTATACACTAATGGACAATGGTCAACATGCACCAGGATAGACACAGAACAGGGGAAGGACAAGGTGCGCCAGCACACGAACACGCACACAGGCACAGGAAGAGAAGAAATGTCTAGGTAGGCAGCTGACGACACAAGACCGGAAGCAACACTCAACGGTGGCAAAAGCCCCGCTTGTAACACCGCGAGACAAACCGACAATCAGGACTCCATAGTCAGGCAGGAATGTGCACTGTAGTAAAGCTGACCCAGTGAGTAAGACAACAGTCACGGCCACAAAACACTGCACAATCACTGTTGTTGTTGTTGTTGTTGTTGTTGTTGTTGTTGTTGTTGTTGTTGTTGTTGTTGTTGTTGTTGTTGTTGTTGTTGTCGTCACCACCATCACCACTGCCGGCTCTGCTGCGTGTCGCCATGTAACAACTGCATCACGAAAGGATGCACCGCCCCTTGTCTGCACCCGGCAACACGCCGTCAACCGGCGCCAGGTACCAGACAAGTACAGTTCCCTTCTCGTCCGCAGTGCACACCATGCTGCCGTTGGGATCAAATGTCACGTGTGTTGCAGAGACCTTGTGCTTCTGGATGGAGGCGAACAACTCCCCGCTCGCCACGTCCCACAGCGACAGGTTCCCGCCCTCGTCCACGCCAGCAATGACAGACCCGTCCGGGCTGCATGAGGAACGGGGTTAGGGAGCGAAGAGGTGAAAGGGGGAGGGGGGGGGTGGGTGAGGTGAGGGGCATGGTGGGGTCATTCGGGTCGCTGCGCTGCACGCCACGTCTCAACCATCAAACAAGCAGACAAAACACACATACAAACCAATGAAATACCTACACCCACACCGCCCACATACAACATCCACCCACAACAACAACAACACACACGCACACACACACACACAACACCTTTCACACAACACCTTTCACACAACACACACATGACACGTGTTGCTTGTACGGCACCTGAACACGACGTCGTTCATGGGGTGTGGTCCTGTCATCTTGTACTTGAGCTGGCCAAGGCGAAGGTCGTAGAAATTGATTGTGGAGTCGTCGGAACACGAGATGAGCGCCGCCCCGCTCGGGCTGAAGCGAACCTGATACCGACAGCACATAATACGGAACGAGGAGGCACGTGTCAGGAGGAGGATCAAATGGTGCTGGTCGCGGTGGAGAGGAGGTAGTGGCGGCGGGGGGTGGGGTGTACTGATGGGAGAAACGACGATAATAGTTCACAGCTGCGAGTACCAAGTCTTTCACGACATGCTTACGGTGTTGACGTCTGCCTCGTGGTCTTCAAGGACGCGCCAGCACGAGTCACCCTCCCACAGACGAACAGTGCAGTCCGAGGAGCATGTCGCACACATGGTCGCAGATGTTGGCGAAAACACAATCTGCGACACCCACTCGTCGTGCCCAACCAACGTGTTCACGCATTGGCCTGGTGTTCCAGCCAAGGGTGTGTGTGGGTGTGTGTCATTTGCGTGAGTACTTGAAAAGGGAAATGTATGCGTTAACCAGTCTCAGTCGCAAACGAAGTGAAAACACGAAGACGCCCACACACACACACACACACACACACACACACACACACACACACACACACACACACACACACACACACACACACACACACACACACACACACACACAAGTTTTTTTTTTTTTTTCACCTGTGAGGACGTCCCAAAGCTTGACTGTTGAGTCGATGGAGCATGTGGCGGCAACAGCATCTGTTGGGTTGAAGGCGACGTACTGAACAGAGCCTTCGTGCCCCACAAGCGTGTGCACCACCTGCCCCGTCTCTGTGTTCCATATCTTACTCGTCGAGTCACCAGAGCACGACGCTAACGGGCGGAGGGTGGGAGGGTGACACAGACGCAATGACAACACAAATAGAGCACGATCAGCGCGCAATGAAGGAGGCCATCAAAGTGCATGCGTGTGTGTGTGTGTGTGTGTGGGGGGGGGGGTTTGCAGCCCACGTGAGCAAGACATGCATCACGTACACATCGCACGCACGACTTTCTGCATACCTAGGAGCTTTCCGGTTGATGAGAAGGCAATGTGCCATACTGTTCTAGAGTGGCCATCAAGCACCGTCACCTCCTCCAGCTCCGGCGTCTGCACAAGAGGAGCATAGCGGCATGTCTCGGTGTGAGCGACAACAGTAGAAACTGAAGCACAGCCTCGTAAATGTATTCACGTGCACACAACAAGTCAAGGACACAAAGCACAAAGCACAACGCACAACGCACCCAGAGGACGATTCTGCTGTCGGAGCCCGAAGTTGCCAACATTTGCCCATTTGGGCTGTGTCCGCAGTGCGTGCGTGCGTGCGTGTGTGTGTGTGTGTGTGTGTGTGTGTGTGTGTGTGTGTGTGTGTGTGTGTGTGTGTGTGTCTGGAGGAGATTGCACAGCGCTGCACTGTGTACACTTGCACACGCCTTGCTTACTTCACAAGACAACAAGTATGCGCATGAAGTTACGCACGTGTTCATGTACACATGAACATGAGCACATGCTCATGCACGCTCCCATATACACACACCTCCATTTGACGCAGGTACAGGAGCCTTCATGTGCCTTCTTCTGTACATCCTCGCCCGTAGGGCTGGAGCCGGGCCTCGGCTGCGCCAAGCATCAAATCACACAACCACAAAGCGACATGGCACAAACCACAACAATGCATCCCGTCAGTCATCGTGTCGCGACTTTTGCAGACTTGGGGGGGGGGGAGGGTTGCCGTACCACCTGGCACCGCTTCAGCAGGGCGGCACGACTGCGGGATGCGCACTACCACAGAGAAAGAGAGAGGCACCCACACACACACACACACACACACACACACACACACACACACACACACACACACACACACACACACACACACACACACACACACACACACACACACACACACACACACACACACACACACGTCCCAAAGGCAAAACAGCACACTCACCGGTTTCCAGACGAGGCACACGCCGTCCACATATGCGGCGGCGACGCTGTGTGAGATTGGGTTGAACGTGAGGCCCGTGACCTTGGCCTCTTCTAACCTGGGGATGGGCACCGTCTTGAAGCGCGGCTCCTGGTCTCGCGATGTGGACGACGACCTCAGTGTTGTCAGCTTTGCTCGGCGAGCACGCGTTCGTGTTCGCGTTGGTGTGCTGGATGTCAATGTGGACATGGTGTTTGGTGGGTGGGTGCGGTCGCCTGCAACGCTATGCGCTTGTGCGTGTGGCTTGTTGCCCACAACGACGCCTAGCCGATACTAAAAGGAGGCCACGCCACTCGAACCGATGATTTGGTATGCTGCTGCTCCAATGGAAAGACCCAGCGCGAAACGCTTGCTGTTCTTTCCTGTCTGGGAGGTAAAGTAAACACGTAAACCACAACGGTGTGTCAGCAGAAGAAACGAACGAGCACCACACACAACACCTGCACTGCCAACCCGTGCAGTCCCATCGACCAAAACGTTGCGTGTGCGTCAAGGTGATGGAGCTTGTCAACGTACTTGTAGCTGCCCTCGCACACACACACACACACACACACACACACACACACACACACCTTGTTTGCCGTTTTGCTTTGCTTCTCACTTGTTGTTGTGGGGTGCTGCTGCTGATGCTGGCTGGGAAGAAGGGGAGGCGCGGTTGGTGGTGGTGGGCGTGGGCGCTGATGAGCAATCATGTAAGTTATCACTCAAAATTCTACAACGAGACCACCCGCTGGCTTCGCGCACGCAAGCAAGCGAACAAGCGAACAAAGAAGGAAGCACACAGCCAAGTGTTTGTGGGAAGGTGTATGTCCGCTCCGTGTGCGTGTGCTCTTGTACGGACATCACCTGTGCCTGTGCCTGTGCCTGTGCCTGTGCCTGTGTCTGTGCCTGTGTCTGTGTCCGTCCCTGAGAAAGCAGCCACGCATGCGTGGTGCATGTAAGGTCACAGGGCAAGGGAAACCCAGAAACCCTGCCGCGCCAGCCAACACACACCAATGCAAAGGGGCGCAAAAGCGGACGTAGGGTTTCATGAAAGTTTTCCATGAATTTTCGCTCCTTGGCGAACAACAAGCGCGTTGTTGTTTGGGCGCAAACACAGCAGCAAACCACACACTTCGCTACAACCAAACAACAACCACGACAGCCAACCAACCCGTCTCGCATTCTTCCTCTTCCTTCTTTGCCCGCTTCTTCTTGTGACATCTTCCAACCAACCAACCAACCAACCAACCCTCCTTGCCCACCGCCGTCGCTGCTGCTGTTGTTGTTGCTGTGCAGCCACCAACCAGCCCCGACACGACACCTATCGCTCCCCCTCGCTCGTTCGCACGACACATACACCGCTGACCCTAGCAGGCTTCATCGACTCAGACCACCTTGTTTTCGTTCCTCCACCCTCCCCAACTACGCCATGGCTTTTCTGCAACACGACAGTAAGTCCAAGCAGACCACAAACAAAACAAGGGAAGCAACCCAACATCACCACCCCTCTGTTTACCAGGTATCGCACGGGCGCTGTTCCTCACCACGCCGTTCATTCCGATGCTTGCTTGTGCTCCTGCCTGCCCATAGTGACGCCGGTTGAACCGAACGTGGCGTACCAGCCTTCGCAAGGCCAGCCCATTCGCGATCACAAGCTCAAGGCACACACCGTCCTCGACGCCAATGGCGGATGCATGATGCTCGACTCCCCAACAAAGCGTACGACACTTGTCACCC
>NW_004457740.1:1408577-1411077 GCF_000188695.1 Salpingoeca rosetta | reverse complement strand
CTCTGCTCGACGAATGGCGGCGTTGTGTGGCGAACGTGCAGCCACTGGCTCGAACACATCAACGCTGGCTGTTGTCGTGGTGGTGATGTCCGCCTTGTTGGGGGTGAGCTGAGCATCGTTGATGCCAACCTCCACTGTCAGTGCGCAGTGCTTCAGGGGCTGGTCGTGTTCGGTTCGCAGCAGCAGGCGCGTGCAGTCGCGTGTCAGCGCCGTGATGGCAATCGCCGTCTGGCCCAGCACAGGCCACCTGCTCACATCGTCATGGGCCGCTGCTGCCTGTGCGGTACCTGCATCCGGCTCATCCCCGAGGTGTTGGCGCCCATGTGACTGCGATCCGGTATTGCGCTTGCTTTGATGTGAGGGTTTCCCTGTCGCTCGTGTGGAAGCAGGGGACACCCGCACCACAAGGAGAAGGCAGGCCAGTTCAGGGTAGCGGACATGGCAGTGAAATGCGGGCACGTTGAGCTGAAACACATCACCACTGCCGGTGCCGCTTTTCGCCCTCCCACGGTTGCTGCTACTGCTGTTGTTGCTGAGCGCGATGCGTTGCAGCACACGTGTTCGTGCTTGATCACAGGGTGCGCCCATCACAACAGCTTCCACAGCAACTTCGACCCCTCGCGCATGCTTTGACACATGCGCGTCATGTTCTCCGCTGCCGTCGTCCTGCTGTCCTTCCCCTTGACGCTGCTGCTGCTGCTGCTGCTGCTGCTGCTGTTGGTAGTGCTGCTGCTGCTGTTGCTGTTCATGATGCCCGCCTTCACGCTCAGACTTTGAGGTTGCGTGCTTCCATTGTCCGTTTCGTGTCAACAGCGCGGCGTGTGGCGGCGGCAAGAACGTCGCTGGCACTGGCACATATGGTCGCAGGTAATGTCGATCGAAGGTGGCTTTGCCTGCCTGTTTATCGTGGCTGTGCTGCTGCTCACTGTGGTGCTTGTGGTGGTGGTGGTGGTGGTGGTGGTGGTGGTGGTTGCTGTGTCTGTCGTGGTGGAGAGTGCCATGACGCTGTAGCGTGAGGTGCTGGCGCTTCAGCTGTTTGCGGTGGCGAGCGAGCAGCTTGAGCACGCGCCGTCTTGATACGGCCAGGCCCTGCACCTGGATGGTGACGTGCTGCGGTGGTGCTTTATCCGTCATGTCAGTGTCTGTCGCTGCTCGAGCTGTTGCTACAGCATCTGTGTCGCCAGTGGTGCCTGCGGCAGCCGGCAGGGCGTGGTCACTGCCACCAAAGAGGTCACAGCGAATCACTTCTGTTCGCAGGCACTCTGGCTTGAGCACGTACCCTGCCCCGCCATTGTGGGTGCGGAAGTAACCGGTTGTTGCCCACACGCTCTCATCTGCGTGCGGAAGGTGCAACGCCGCCAGCTGCACGCCTTGGTGCATGAGGGTGATGGGAGATGCGTGGGGTGCGCCAACGCCAATGTCGTCGGGGCGCGCGAGAACGAGGTGGCGGTGCGCATGTTCCATCATGCTGGATGCTCCGTTGCGCGTGTGCTTCTCCAGCTGCTTGTACGTGAACTCTGTGGCTGCGTGGGTGGCGGCAAATCTGCTCCCGTACAAGCTCTTGAATGTGGTGAAGTCGAGGTAGACGAGGCGCTTCAGCTCGGGCGGCAGGCCGCGGTACCGCCGCCGGCCCAGCCCGTTGTCGCGGTGCACAAGGACCACCTTGTGCATGAGTTCCTGCGGCGTGTGCAGCGTGGTGGCCGGGCCCGAGGGGACAAAGAGAAGGTCGCCCAGCTCTTCCTCCAGGACGCGTGCCTGTGCCTTCATGCTGCGGTAGGAGCTGTAGTCGTCAATGAGGAGCAGGAGCGGGTAGCTGCTGCGCTCGAAGGCGCATTCCCGAACCGCGGCCACGCAGGCGCGAAGGCTGATGGGCTTGGCGGCGTGCGCGACGTGAAACACCACGGGCTCGCTGGAGGTGAGCGGTGACATGTAGGAGAGCCAGCCGGGAGGGCGATCGTGGACAGCGAGGTGGATGCAACGCGCGTTTGTGGTCTGCAGGACGCGTCGTAGCGCAGCCGTGCTCGGCGTGCCTTTGATAACAGCGTTTGCATCCACAAAAGCGTTCCACGCCGTGAAGATGTAGTAATGGGAGAGGGGCTGCGTCATGTCATCCAAATCACACGTGACGATGTCTTCAGCTGGATCGCCAGTTCTAGCTGCTGCTGCTGCTGCTGTTGCTTGTGGTGTGGTGGTGTGGGAGGACGCCCGGTCCACTGTCTCTTGCGCCGCCACAGCAGCAGCCGTCATTGTTGAAGCGCTTGATCCCATCTGTGTGTGAGTACGCGTGGGAGTGTGTGGGGGGGAGTGAGTGTGGGAGTGTGTGAGTGAGTGAGTGAATGTGAGCGAGTGAGTGAGTGAGTGAGTGAGTGTGTGTGTGTGTGTGTGTGTGTGTGTGTGAGTGAGTGAGTGAGTGTGTGAGTGAGTGAGTGAGTGAGTGAGTGTGTGAGTGAGTGAGTGAGTGAATGTGAGTGAGTGAGTGAGTGAGTGTGTGTGTGTGTGT
>NW_004457740.1:1387615-1408477 GCF_000188695.1 Salpingoeca rosetta | reverse complement strand
TGACTGAGTGTGTGTGTGTGTGTGTGATAGAGCAAAGGGGTGGAACGAGCAGACGTTGACGCGTAATGTGGCTGACCGTATCGTATCGGATGGGTGAAGAACCGCGGTTCAGAGCAGAGGAAGCGGACGAAGAAGTTCAAGTAAACAAGCACAAATGGTGGCTGCTACCGTTTGTTAACAGCGAACAACGACTGCGACTCGACTGGTGTTGCTGCGAAGGTGAGTGCGCTGTCTGCTGCGTTCGCTGTTCTTGTTGGATCAATGGTGTGCAGGTAGGCAGGTGCAAGCGAAACAATGAGTGTGAGCGGAGTGAGTGCGTCGTGTGTGGGAGAGCAAGAAGAAGCAAAGCTGGTGTGTGTGGTGCGTGTTTGGCGCTGCCGTTTGTGTTGGCAGCGTTCGTCAGCCCATAGTGGCGTTGAAGAGCTGGGAAGAGCGTGACGAGAAAATGCAGTTTGTGGTGTCGAAAACAACGACGATGCTGTCGCTGCGTGGTGGAGCTGCGCTCCTGTTGCTGCTCCTTCTTCTCCAACCTGCGCATGTCGTCGTCGCTGCTCAGCAGCATCACGATGATCATGATGATGGTGTTGGTGCTGACAGTGGACCCAAGGAGGTACGCTACGTGCTGCCCCGTTGCATGGTCATGTGAGATTGTGTGTGTGTGTGTGTGTGTGTGTGTGTGTGTGTGTGTGTGTGTGTGTGTGTGTGTGTGTGTTGGAAACAAGAGGGGGGGGAGGGGGCAAGAGATTACAGTCCAGTGTGAAACGCATTGAGCAGCAGTCTTGTACTCCCTCATGTCACGTCACTCACTCACTCACTCACTCAAACACTCACTCACTCACTCAAACACACTCACTCACTCACATTCACACGCAATGACAGATGCATCAAAGAACGGTTCATCATGGCCAATCCATGGTGTGTGAACAGGTCGCTGCCTCATTAGACAAACTGGAGACGCTTGTGCTGCCGTCTCATCTCCCTCCTTTTTCTGTACCAGATGCTCAAGCACTGCTGGCTCCGATTCGTGAGCTGATGCAGGAGCATGGCTGCCAAGTCACCGAGACCAACACAAGCGCAAATGCGGCCCTTGACCCGGCTTCAACTGCGCAGACAGGAGCAGCGGCAGCAGCACGCACCATGCCGACTCTCAGCGGCGTCGCTGATGAAGCGCTTGTCGAAGGTCCCCCATCGCTGCCTCCGCCTGTTCCACAGGCGAGAGGATCCCGTCACGCACCATCAGCAGCCCAACAGCAGCCCGAACCCACAATCTCGTCCATGTGTCGTGCCATCCAAGGCAAGGCTTCGTCTGCCCACTGTCAACGCCAACGACACCGCCTTTTGTTTCACCGCCAACAACAACAACAACAACAACAACAACAACAACAACAACAACAACAACAACAACAACAACAACAACAACAACAACAACAACAACTACAACAACAACTACAACAACAACTACAACAACAACTACAACAACAACAACAATCGTCGCCATCTGTACCAGGTGATCAGCCAGAGAGGAGAAGCCGTCGTGACGTTGATGGCATGACGTTCTTTCATGAGCGCATTGCTGGGTTCGATCCCACCCCTGAGGCGCACGTGGACGAGTACCTGAACAAGTGCTTCCTGACCCAGCTCATGCGGGGCGATTGCCAAGGAGCCAGCATGGAGGGCTTCCTCACCATCCACTTTGACACGTTCCTCTTCTCCGTCTCACCGAGGGAGCGTGAGCGCTTGCAGCAGGCCACCGCCAACACCACGCACGTGTGGATGACGGGGCTCATCACCGGGCAGACGCTGCGTTGGGTGCTTGCAAACGGCGTGTGGGGTGGTGTGCAGGACCTCACCATCCACGGCCTGGACAACACGGCCGTGTTCAGCATGAGTTGGCTCAACGCCTTCACGCAGCTGGACGCGCTCGACCTGAGCAGGAACAACCTGGTGGACGTCAACACCACCAGGTTTGCGCAAGCGTCACAGCTCACCGCCCTGTACCTGGACGAAAACGCCCTCACCACCATCCGGCCATCCCTGCTCGCGTCCATGACACGCCTCATCACGCTTGGGCTCAGCTACAACAACATCGAGTACATTCCGCGCGATGTCTTTGCGCCGCTCACGAGCTTGGAGGAGCTGCTGCTGGACACAAACCACATCACGGCGATGGAGCCTGGGGCGTTTGGCAACCTGACGCGCTTGATCACCCTCGACATCTCCGCCAACACCCTAACCACCGTGGACAGCGGGCTCTTCCGGCACCTGTCGAACCTGCTTCTCTTGTGGATGGAAATCAACCCCATCCGCCACCTGCACCCAGACACGTTCAAGCACGTGCCGGACCTGGGCTTCCTGTCGCTCGCCGTGACAGGCCTTCGCGCCATCCCACCGACGCTCTTCGCCGCCCTCTCGCGCCTCGACGCGCTCCGCCTGCACGCGTGCGAGCTGACCTCCATCCCGCCCACCGCCTTCGACTCGCTCACCCGCATGACGCTGCTAACCCTGGCTGGAAACCGCCTCACCACCCTGCACCCGGCCGTGCTTGCAAACACCCAAAACCTGTGGGACCTTCTCCTCGACGACAACGCCATCAGTGCGTTGCATGAGGATACCCTCGCGAACTGCACCACACTCCGCCTCCTGCATTTGGAGGGCAACAGCCTCAGCCACCTCCCGTCAACCATCTTCCGCAACAGCCACCAGCTGACCATGCTGTTCCTGACCCACAACAGCTTCACCTCGCTCGGCTTCCTTGGCGGCGGCGCAGCACCAACACAGCTGCGCGCGCTGCTGCTCAGCCACAACCGCCTCTCCGCCTTTGACAGCACCGTCATGAACCTGCAGAACCTGCGTGAGCTTGACCTGAGCGACAACCCCATCACCACGTGCCCCGACATCTCAAACCTGCCCCAGCTGGCCACCCTGCGCGTTCGCCGCCACCGCATTGCGCACATCGACCTCACCAGCCTGCTGCGACAGCAGTTTGTGAATGTGCTGGAGTTTGACGCCGGCCCAAACACGCCATCGCGCGCCAGGGCCACGCTTGACACGGCGCAGCTCGAGCCCTGGCAGGGCCACCGCCTTCGCACGCTCTTGCTTGCAGGCATCAACAGCGAAAGCGTCATCACAGCACTCCTGCAACACCAGCGGCGCCTCTCTGCCAGCGGTGCTGCTGACGATGATGATGATGATGATGATGATGATGATGATGGTGATGACACGACACGCGAGCCCGAGCAGCGAGGGACGTCAGTGCAGCTGGAGACCCTCCATCTTGGGTGGCCCGGGCTGGACTCAAGCGTGATGACAGACGACGAGCTGTGCAGCCTGCTCCTGTTTGGCACGCGCGAGCTACAGCTGGTTGGCACCTCCCTCACCTCCATCACCCTCTGTCCGCAGTTTCCACAAGCAACTGTGCTTCTGCAAGACAACCCGCAGCTCACATCCGTCACCATCCCATCCAACCTGAGGCACTTGAACGTGTCCGACTGCCCCCAGCTCACCCACCTCGCTGTCCCCAGCGTGGACATCCTCGACATCAGCGGCACGCGCATCCAGCCCACCAACACCATCTGCCGGGCGTGGGGCAGCACCATGCTGTTCGCACGCCGCCTGCACGTGCCCCTGTTCGAGACGCCAGCAACAGCGCACGCCATGCTGCGCCAGTGCCTGCGTCACGTGCTGGTGCTGGACCTGTCGGAAACAGACTGGCTCGACCGGCCCTCGCTTCTCACGCCCGTCACGCGTGACATCACCGTGCTCTCCTCGGAGACGTTTCTGTTTGCAGACCAGGTGACCGTGCCGCACTCTCGCGAGAGCCCGCCGCTGTTCCAGCTCGAAGGCGCGAGCATCACGTGCAACCTTCGCCTCACCAACACCGTGCTGCGGCCCGACATCAACCCAACCGTCTCCGCACAGGAACTCTCGTACTTCTTCGAGTGCACGTGTGCCCGCGGATACAAGAAGACGGGTGGAGGGCGGTGTGTGCTTGACCGACCAAACATCCCGGGCATTGCTGCCGGCTCTGTGATTGGCGGCCTTGCGCTGGGGCTGGCCATGGTGTGGATGTACCGCCGGTACCACAGGCTGTGGCTCAGCGAAGACTTGCACAAGCAGCTGCTGGTGGAGAGGGACGAAGAAGTGATGGCGCTGAAGAAGGCGTGGGAGATTGAGTACGGTGAGCTGAGGATGATCAAGCGTGTGGCTGCGGGTGCGTTTGGTGTGGTGTTCAAGGCACAATGGGACACGGTAACGGTGGCAGTCAAAGTGCTGCAGCAAGGTGTGATGATGTTTGATGAGAGCACGGTGGTTGAGTTTGAGAAGGAGGTGGAGTTCTTGCAACGGACACGGCACCCGCACGTGGTGCGCTTCTTTGGCGCGGGCACAGACCCCAACGGCAGCCCGTTCCTGGTGCTGGAGTTTGTGGCCATGGGGTCACTCAAGGACCTGCTGGGAAAGGACATGGAGAAAGCGTTGGTGGAGATGAACCAGGATGTTGATGCAAGTGATGACACCAGTGATGGGGTGAACACAGTGTGGGAGTTGAAGCTGCGACTGCTGCGTGATGTTGCGAGCGGGATGGCCTTTATCCACAGCCTCGACCAAGCGCACAGGTTTGTGTACGAAGGGGAGGGGTAGGTGTTTGGGGGATGGGGGTGGTCTGCTTGTGTGTGTGTGTGTGTGTGTGTGTGTGTGTGTGTGTGTGTGTGTGTGTGTGTGTGTGTGTGTGTGTGTGTGTGTGTGTGTGTGAGAAAGAAAGAGGCTGCGCGCGCGTGTGTGTGTACCTAAACAATGCAATCTGATGTGATATTATTGCAGTTCGTTGCCATCACACTCTCTCACACACACGCACACACACGCATTCATGAACACCCTCAACTCATGCACGCACACATACACACACAACACAACACAACACACACATGCATGCACTGCAGAGATCTGAAGAGCGGGAATGTGCTGGTGTCATCGCGCCTGCGAGCCAAGATTACGGATTTTGGATCCATTCGCCAGTGCCTCGCGGGTGGCACCTCCAAGCGCGCGCATACATCAGCGGCCACGACAGCACTCACGCCACTGCCCGTTCATGATGACCTGGAGTACTCGCAGGCAGTGGGCACCGCGACGATCAACCCGAGCATGACGATGACGGCGGGCGTGGGGACGCCGCTGTACATGGCGCCGGAGGTGCTGTTGGGCGACAAGTACAACGCCAAGGCAGACGTGTTCAGCTTTGGCGTGCTGATGTGGGAGGTGGCGACACAGCGTGTGCCAGACTTGATTGAGCAGGAGAAAGGGGGCGACTTCCGTGGCCCGCTCATGGCTGTGTTGCACGACCTCCTGGCACAGGGGAAGCGGCTCAACTTTCCAGGTGTGTGTGTATGCGCGCTGTGGTGTGTGTGTGTGTGTGTGTGTACGTGTGTGTACGTGTGTGTGTGTACGTGTGTGTGTGTGTGTATACGTGCGTGTCTTTGTGAAAACGGGACAGCTCATGTGGAAGGTTTTACGTGGAGTGTGGCCATTGCATTCTCACGCCCATTTCGTGATCACCATCATCGTCACCATCACTATCACCATCATCATGCAGATGGGCTGTGCGACGGGTGGTTTGAGGAGCTGAGTCTGCGGTGCATGGCGCAGGACCCAAGCGAGCGGCCCACGTTTGCCCGCCTCGAGCACACGGGCCTGCGTTCACGCAGCGTGCAGTCATCCACCGCGTGAAGCCGCTGCAACATCATAGCTGATTAGTGCACGGTGCTTTGTTGTCGATGGCATGTTTGCGCGCGGGTGTGTGTGTGTGTGTTTGTGTAGTGTAGTGTAGTGTGTAGTGCAGTGTGTCTGTGTGTGTGCGTGCGTGTGTGTGTGTGTGTGTGTGTGTGTGTGTGTGTGTGTGTGTAAGCGGAGCGCGAGTCGGAGTTTTTGGACCGGCAAAAGATCGGGTAATGAGTAACGCACGACGATCTAACAGTCCTGTAGACGCTAAGTTTTCACGACAGGGATTCGTTGTGGCAAAAGACTCGTTGGGCCGGGCTGTTAAGGCATCAGTGGTCAAAAAAGTATTCTCGCCGCGATACCTTAGGATAACATTTGTCGCTATGCCGGCAGCCATGGAGTACCATCTCCGGAGCATTCTAGCCGCGTGTACAGTACTCTATAAGCGTTGCGTTGGGTTAGCCTAAGTGTGTGTGTGTGTTGTGTGTGTAGTGTGTGTGTGTGTGCGGTGTGTCGTGTGTGTGTGTCGTGTGTGTGTGTGTGTGTGTGTGTGTGTGTGTGTGTGTGTGTGTGGAGAAGCGACGCAGCTCTGTTGTGTAGTTCGGGAGTCAAAAATTGTAAAACGCCAACAAATGTTGAGATGCATGAGGCCATCGAAAGGATGGGGCTGACAACGCGCTGAAAGAGTTGTTTATGAAGTGTGGTAACGACAACAGTGAGGGCGCTTGTGGTTGCGGCAGCTGAAAGCGATGGAAGAGGAGGAAGGGGGAAGGACAGGGACGGGTGGAGGGATGGGTGAATGGATGGATGGATGGATGGGTGTATGGATGGATGGATCAAACGAACGACCAGGGGAAAAGACGAGAGGAGAAACGAGGGCAGCGGGAACGAGGGAGAAACAACAAGGTTGATTACACAACGCTGGACCACGGCAATGGGCGCCTCACACGTGCATCGTTGTAACGAGTCATTGTGAGAGACATAGCTTGTGTGCATGTGGGTTGACCTGCGTGAGTGTGAACGGTTAGGAGGATGGCGCGGGCGCGTTGAGCTTCTGGCACGCAGTGTGGATGGTTTCGCGCTTCTTGCAGATGGCAAAGCGGACGAGCGTTGACAGGTGTGGGTCGGATGGGTCCGTGGAGAAGAGGGACAGCGGGACACACGCCACGTGCTTGTGGGCCGCGAGCCATTTGCAGAACGTCATTGCATCCATGCCTGTGGATCGCACGTCGGCAATGACAAAATACCCGCCCTCCACGTTCGTGACATCCAGGCCCATCGCCGTCAAGCTGGCGCTGAGGTCCTTTGCATTTGCTTCAAAGAGGCGTGCCACCTCGGCCATCTGCTCCTTGGATGTTGCGTCAAGGGCGCCAGCAACAGCGTGCTGCAGCGGCGTTGGTGCGCAGAAGCTGCAGAAAGACTTCTTCTTCGCAATCGCAGCAATCCATTCCTGTACACCAGGTGCACGAGCGCACATGGGGTGTGTGAATACGTGTGAGTAACAGAGTCGTTTGAGCACTGCAACCCTCACACGATCACACACACATACACACGCGCGCGCACACACACGATCACACAATCACACACACACACACACACACACACACACACACACACACACACACACACACACACACACACACACACACACACACACAAAATCACCTTGGGGCCGGTCCACCAGCCAATGCGCCAGCCCGTAAGGGAGAACATCTTGGAGGCGCTGCCGAGGGTGAGGGTGCGTTCGCGCATGCCAGGTAGGTCCGCAAGGCGGCGGTGCGTGTGGTCGCCAAACACAACGCACTCGTACACTTCGTCAGAGAGCGCAATGAGGTTGTGCTTGCGGCACACGGAGGCGATTGCTTCCAGCTCTGCCTGCGTGAGGACGCGGCCTGTTGGGTTGTGCGGGGTGTTGCTGATGATCATGCGTGTCTTCTCACTGACAGCCTGCTCCAATGCTTCCTCCGTCAGTGCAAAGTTGGGCGGTGACAGCCGCACAACCTGCACGGCACACGTGATAGGTGTTGTTGATGAGTGATTTTGAGTGTACACGTGTGTGTGTGTGCATGTGTGCATGTGTGCATGTGTGCATGCGTGTGTGTGTGTGTGTGTGTGTTTGTGTGTTCGTTTGTGCGGATGTTCCGATGGGCATATTGGTAAGCGGGCAGGTGGGTTTGCAAAGAGGCGGACGGACAAATCCAAAACCAAGAGATGAATAAACAGAGACGGAGACACGCTCAGAGGAAGTACAACACAGGAAGTATATGCACACACTCACACTCACACTCACACTCACACACTCACACACACACACACACAAACATACACACACACACAAACACACACACACACACAAACACAAGCGAAGGACGTACCTTGGGAACGGCATGTGCCTGTTCCAGGTGCGGGAGATACCATGGAAAGTAAGGCTCGAAGATGATGACTTCATCGCCAGGCTTGAGCAGGCTTTGGGTGGCGGCGTAGAGCGCCTCGGTGCCCGAGGTTGCAACACAGACCTCGGTGTCCGGGTCATATGTAGCGCTCTCGCCATACCATGCCGTGTAGAAGCGGGCCAGCGCCTCACGCAGTTGCGGCACGCCTGGCATCGCATGAGCAGACCGTGGATGGGCACGCACACCCGGGAAGGGGGGGGGAGCAGCATAAACCCAGAAATGAGCTCATGATAATGGGGATGATGGATGGGTGAATGGGTGAATGGGTGAATGGGTGAATGTGGAAAGAAGCGGGAAAGGGTTGCCAAGCGTGAGTTGATGTGACACACCAATGGCTGGGGAGTACTGGTTCACGCTAAAGTCATCCTCGGCGCCATTGAGGATGATGTCTGCAGCAAGTTCGCGTGCCTTGCGGTCACCTGTGACAAACAAACAAACAAACAAAAACAGCATGAGGAAAGTGATGTCATGTGCATGTAAAGTGAAGTGACCTGACGTTCGTACAACAATGGAGGAGGGAAAGCTTGTTGGGGTGCAGCACAAATCCTCTAGGTGCATGGTCGTGCGAGACCCACGTGTGTCCCTCACACGCCCAAGTCCCGGCTTGCCCTCCCCGTCACACACACACACACACACATGACAAATTGTGCACCTGGGAGGTCAGGGTAGCCTTGGCTGAGATCTGTGACGCCTGGTTGCTTGCCAAGGGCAATCACCTCCATCCATAGGTCTGCTGCTTTGTTGCTGCTCATGGCTGTCGTATGCACTCCTCGAACGTGCTGAGTCCACTGTCGGTTCTCTCCCGCTGTTGCTGCTGCTGCTGCTGTTGCTGCTCCCGCTGCTCCCGCTGCTGCTCCCGCTGTCCCCAGCGCATGTACACTAGCTTGCGTGAATGGTGGTCGCACCAAGCCCTCTCTGACACTGGCAGCACCGAAAACAGCAGAGGCAGCAGCGCGTCGTCGTTGTCCTCCAATCACCCGCCACATCTCACATCCAATCAAACCACACCACACACCCTTTTTGCTTCGCTTGGTGGTGTTGTTGCTCGCTGTCCTTGCTGGCCGAAGAAATGCTGACTCAGGACGTTTGGCGTGCTGAAATTTCATGAACGACACGCACTGATTGTCCTTCCACAAAAAGATAGAGAGGCATGGACACGCGACCAAAAGAAGCACAAGCAGCAGGCGCAAAAAGCGCTTCCCGCTTGCTCTGGCTTTTGTGCCTTTTTCCCTCTTGCTGGTCTTCTCTCTCATCTTCCTCCTTGTCTCGTGTGCTTCGTGTCACCTTGTGGTGTGTGTGCTTCGTTTGTCTTGTCTTGTGTCGTGTGTCGTGTACGTCGTCGTCTTCGGCCTTTCCCCCGCTTTCGTCTCGCTGTTGGTCTCCCGTGATCTTCGTCGCGTCGGTTCCGTGTACCGTTTCGTACTTCCGTCGTCGTCGTCGTCGTCGTCGCCTTACCTTTGTTCTAACAAACGTACGTTCGCGTGCCACTGCGCGGTGGCGTCGTTTGATCAGACTTCGTTGTGTGGTGTATGGGGCTTGTGTGAGCGGGCGTCTGTGCATGTGCCTCTGTTCACGTGTGTGGGTATGTGTGCATTTGCATGTGTTGCCTCTCGACACAAGCCCTTCTCCCTTCCTCGTGCGTCCGCCCTCTTGGTCGCCCATCGCCAGTTGCTTCCTTGCTGCTGCATGTCGTTGTCCGCATTCGCGTCACCGTGCATCTTTGCTCCGCGTGCCGGCTCTTCCACATTGACGGAAACGAGACCATATGAATCAAACTCATGTCTTTATTATGCCACCCGCCAACGTGTCATCGCTGTTTGATTTGTTCCATGGACAGGAACATGACTGACGCTGCCCCTCCCGTCACAACCCCGGCCACCATGCCCCCTCCCAAGGACGAGGATGCCATCAAGCTCTTTGTTGGCCAGCTCCCCAAGTCCTATGGCGAGGAGCAGTTGACTGCCCTTCTCCAGCCCTATGGTGCCATCCATGACATGATGATCCTCAAGAACAAGATGACCGGCGAGTCCCGAGGCAAGTCTGGCTGGCTGCATGTGTGTGCATGGGTTTGGCTGTCTGTGCGTGTGCTTGTTTGTGCCGTCGGTCGCTTCAGTCGTTCGTGGTGTACTGCGCATGCGTGCATGCGTGCATGCTGCATTTCATGTTGTTGCGCCGTCTTTCTCGCCGTGTGGTCTCAACTTGTATTGTTTGTATCGCCTGGCTCACACCAACTTGCTTTGCTTTGTTTTTGTTTCGCAGGCTGCGCTTTCGTGACCTTCTGCTCCCGCCAATCTGCTCTGAGCGCCATTGCTGATCTCCACGAGAAGCGTACTCTTCCCACCGTACGTTCCATCACACCGTTCCTTTGTTTTGTGCGTATGTGTGTGCTTTTTTGTGTGCGAGGGGTGAGCACTCTTGTGTGTCGTGCATGTGGTGAGCACGCTCTGTGCGTCAGATCGTGCGGCAACCTCTCAAAAGTTTTGGGTTTTGTTCTCATGGTGACCACGATTCGTTTTGTCGATGTTGTCCGTGTAGATGGCCAACCCCATGCAAGTCAAGATTGCGGACAGCGAGCAGCGTGGTGGTGTGTTTCCCTCTGCAATTTGTGCTTCAGTGGTCCGTTTTGTTGTGTGTTTGCGTCTGTGTTTTGTGTGTGTGTGTGTGTGTGTGTGTGTGTGTGTGTGTGTGTGTGTGTGTGTGTGTGTGTGTGTGTGTGTGTGGAGTTTTCGGTGTTGCTGTGCTCGCTGCCACGCTCTTGTGTTCTTTGTTGCCTTTTCTCACTCACCGGTTCGCCCCATGCCCGCGCTTCGCTGTACTTTTTTTTTGTTTGAATTTTTTTTTCAGATGACCGCAAGCTGTTTGTTGGCATGATCTCCAAGACATGCACCGAGGCCGACCTCGAGGCCATGTTCCGCCCCTTTGGCGAGATTGAGAGCGTCAACGTCCTCATTGGCCCCGAGGGCCAGAGCAAGGGCTGCGCATTTGTCAAGTACACCAACGCTGGCTCCGCTAACCAGGCCATTGCCAAGCTTCACAACAGCACCACCATGGAGGGTGCGCTTAGCCTAACCGCCTTGCACCCTGCGCTTGTTGCGTGGGTGCGGTTGATTGTTGATTTCACCACGCTTTTCGTTTCTGTCTGTGTGTATACGTGCATGTGTGCGTGAGTGTGTGTGTGTGTGTCTATGTAGAGCAATGTGACTGCTTGCTTGGCCAGCCCAGACATCCTCACCCCCTCACTTGCACAACATGTGCACGCACACGCACACACGCACACGCGCGCATCAGGCTGCCGCGCGCCCATGGTTGTGAAGATTGCTGACACAGAGAAGCAGAAGCAGCAGCGCCGCATGCAGCGCCAGATGCCGCCCATGGGCATGTACGGCTTCCCACCCAACGCCATGTTTGGCGCACAGGACATGGCCCAGGCAATGTACGGCGTCCAGCAGTTCAACGGTAGGTGATCGTGCCTTGCTTCCGCGCGGTGTTCTCGCAACCGTCGCCCGCCGCTGCCGCCGCCACCACCACCACCACCACGCCCGCCACACCACTCTCTTGGCTGTCTTGAGTGGCGTTCCTTTCTGTTTGTGCCGTTTCTTTGTCTGTTTGGCTCGTTGCAACATTCAGGGTCCTATCAGTTGCTGTTTTGTTGTTTAAGTTTAAGTTGTTTGTGTTGTTATTGTTGTATGAGTTGCTGGTGATCGTGTCAGTCGTGTGGCGCCAAGGAATATGTTTGGTGGCTGGCTTGACGCGGCTGGTGCGCGTTCACACTCTCTGTTTTATTGGCTGCTCGCTCGTTCGTTCCTGGGGGTTTTCCTTCTGTGCCCACCACTGGATGCGTCCACGAGTGCGACCGGCTTTTGTTGGCTGCTACATGCCTCAATCCCTCGTTGCTTGCCCCTTGTGCTTCCTCCGCCCCTTGCTCTGCCCATTACCCTCCATTCCTGTCTTCGTTTTGTTCAATTTCGTTGCTCCATCCCTGGCTTGCTTGCCTCTTCGCTCTCTATGGCGCGTGCGTGGTTTGTGGTTGGTGGTGTTGCGTGGCCTCGGTTGCTGTTTTTTGTTCCTCGGTCGTCCTGTTTGTGTACACATCGTTGTCGTTGTTGTGTCTGTACATATGGTGGTACCTGTGTTTGTATGTGCGTCTTGTCTTGTGTGTTTGTCTGTGTCTGTTTTTGTGCGTGTGTGTGTGTGTATTTCTGTCCGTTTGTGGTTGCGTGTATGTCGTTCTGTGTGCATCTTTTTCGTCCGCGCATGTAGTTGATGCTGAGTGGTATCCAGGTGCCGGCTTTGGCCAGCAGCCGTACGCGCAGGCCCCATATGGCGGCGCCGCCCGCGCCCCGCAGAAGGAGGGCCCGCCCAACTCCAACCTCTTCATCTACCACCTGCCCCAGGAGCTGAACGACCACTCGCTCGCCGCTACCTTCATGTCCTTTGGCAACGTCATCAGCTCCAAGGTCTTTGTTGACAAGTACACGGGCCAGAGCAAGTGCTTCGGCTTTGTGTCGTACGACAACCCCCAGTCTGCCCAGGCTGCCATCCAGGCCATGAACGGCTTCCAGATTGGCGGCAAGCGCCTGAAGGTCCAGCTCAAGCGCCCCAAGAACGCCCCTTACTGAGCGTCATCGCCACTCCCCCTTCTCAACCTCACCAGCGCGCCTTTCCTCGCTCCCTCCTCAACTTGTCTCTGGTTGACTGACTAACATGCGGCACTGTGAGCTCCAAGTGCGCGTGGCCCCTTTACCCGCTGTCGTCGCGTGTCTTGTTGTTGTTCCTTGTTCTGTGTTGCTTCGACGACGTGTGTGGGCTGTGTACGGTTGCTGTTGTTCATGTGTCTGCTTGCTGTGTCGTTGTGGACTGAGGAGTGCTGCGAGGTGGACTGTATCCGCTCACGGGGGTGACACCAAACACGCACACATACACGACCCCCAGCTGCCGCGCGATTGAGAGATCCAATACAAAAGCAAAAGCCTTCGACAACCGAACGACAAATGCATGATGCTGGTTCCCTTGCCTTTTTATGTTTGTAATGCGGGGAGGGGGGAGGGACAAAAGGCACACATGCCTGTGAGTGGTTCTCGTGTGTGCACAAGAGAGAGGGGAGGGGGTATGTTGATTGGCTGCGTAAACAAACCCACACGCTCATCAAGATAACGTTGAAATGTACATGGCATGAAGACGGCGTGAATATGCACAGATGAAGTAGTGCCTGCAATGGTGGTTCATGTACGAACACTGTCGGTAACAAACGTGTACAAGAGCACAGAGAGCGGAGGGAGGGAGGGAGGGAGAGAGAGGGAGAGAGAGAGGGAGAGAGAGAGAGAGAGAGAGAGAGAGAGAGAGAGAGAGAGAGAGAGAGAGAGAGAGAGAGAGACACACACACACAAACACACACACACACACACACACACACACACACACACACACACACACACACACACAGAGGTTGGGAGGTTCAGTTAAGCTAACTTTGCGTATGAGCGCCAGCTTCACGAACGAAGCTTCTTGCGCGTGTTTGGGAGGAGAAAGTTGAGTGTATCCATGAGGCGAGTGGAGAGAAGGATGTGGCCAACGCAGACGCCAGGGTTGTTCATAGCCAAGATGGGCAGCTGCTCGTCGTCAAGATCCCGGTTTGCCATGTACAACTGCCAAGTATGGTTTGGTTGTGGGTGTTATTTGTGTGTATTTGACGTGTATGTGTGTATGTGTCTGTGTGTGTGTCTTTGTATGTGTGTGTGTAGTGTGTGTGTGTGTCTGTCTGTCTGTCTGTCTGTCTGTCTGTCTGTCTGTCTGTCTGTCTGTCTGTCTGTCTGTCTGTCTGTCTGTCTGTCTGTCTGTCTGCCTGTCTGTGTAAGGGTACCTGAGCAACGTCGATTGTGGCAACGCCAATGGCATCACAGAGATCGTCGCCAACAACAACGACCTCAAACTGGACCAGCGCAGAGGCCTGCGTGCATCGGAACACAATCAAGCAAAGCCAACGTGCGTCGCGTGCATCACAACAACATCAAGCATGTCAGAGGATGGGTAGATGGGTGGATGAGGGGGAAACGGGTTCAAAGACGGGCATGAGTTGGTGTATGAAGTCACAAGCAAACACCCCCCCCCCCCACTCCGCAACCGACGAGACGCACCTTTGCCTTGATGCTCTTCGCCAGAGCCTTGAGTCCCTTGACGATGGACTTGTCAGCCACATCTGTGCCCTCTGCGGCGCGGCCGTCGAAGAAAAACCGGTTCACGTGGTCGCAGGGAACAATCGTGTTGGCTGGCGGGATCGGCAGCGATTCAGGCGTCTCCAGGCGCTGATCTCCGAGCAGGCCGAGAAACTCGTAGCTGTGTAGGGCATGGGGTGGCAGGTGTCGGGATGATGGAGCGAAGAGCACAAAAAGGTTGTGGAGAATGGAGAGAAGGGTAGAATGAAAGAGATTGGAGAGGAGTAGAAGTTAAGAAACGAAAAGCAACAGCAACAGCAACAGCAACAACAACAGTCACAGCAGCAACAGCAGCAGAAGACAACTTTCGCACAAGCAAGTGTGAAACGCGATGATGAGATCATTGGCAATGTGATGGGGTGCCCATGGCGTCGCAAGGAGCCACGCTGCGCGCAACACTATGCACAACCAACCACACACAATCACTCTGAGCTGTTGGCGAAACAGCTCTCTATCTAGTGAACTCACCTGACATAGAGAAATGTCCCAGGCGGTTGCTTGTACACCACCGACGATTCCGGGAACACGAGTCTGTGTGTGTGTGTGTGCGTGTGTGTGTGTGTGTGTATGTGTGTGTGTGTGCATGCGTGTGTGTGTGTGTGCATGTGTAAGCCAGAGAGAGTGACTGAGCAACAGTGTGCGTGTGCGTGAGCATGAAACCATCACAGACGCAGTTCAGTTCACGTACCCTGCAATTTGAATGGACATGGGCGGCGCCTGCGACACTGACACCGTCTTCTTCTTGCCACCCGTGCGCTCCTTTGATGACGACGAGGCGGTGGTGTCTGTCCCCAGCGTGTTTGTTGGCGAAAGCGACATGCCTGTCGATGCTCGGGAATGCCCATCTGAGGATAGAGGCGGCGTGCCAGACAGCAGCTTCGAACTCACCTGATGTGACAGCAGTAGCGTGAACAAGGGTGGGCAGGTGCGAGCAACGTCACCACAGAGTGTGAAAGAGAGAGAGAGGCACAGAGAGACGCGGAGTGACAAACACAGACACAGAGACACAGAGACGCACACAGAGAGAAACATACACACACACGCACAAACAAACACGACGCTCTCGCGCACACACACACACACAATACTGATTCTTGTTGTGCATACGGACATTGTCAGTTGTGCCAAACTCCCCGGTGGCTTGCCCAATGTTTGGTATATCCTCGTCGGCATGCTCTTCCTCCTTCGTCTCTTGTTGCTGCTGTTGTTGCTGTAGCTCCTCCTGTTGTCGCTGTTCTTCCTGTTGTTGTTCATGTACCCGTTGCTCTCCCGGTACCGCTTGGTCGTGTTCTCGCTCGTGCTCCCCAACGTCGGCCATGTGTTCTTGTTGTTGTGTCTCAGCCATCTCTCCAGCGTGCACCCCCATCTCCTCATTGTCGTCGCCGGCACCACCATCCTCCCCATCACCACGCTCGCTCTCTTCTCCCATAATCGCGGCAACAATCCTGCGCTCCCGCTGTGACTGGGTCTCTGGCGGAGCGTTGACATGATCGTGACTGTGGTCACGCCCACTACCATCTTCGCCCTCGTTATAGTCATCATCACCGTCGTCGTCATCTGTGGTCACATCCGATGCAAGGGCCCACCCACGTTGTTGTTGTTGTTGTTGTTGTTGTTGTTGTTGTTGTTGTTGTTGTTGTTGTTGTTGTTGTTGTTGTTGTTGTTGTTGTTGTTGTTGTTGTTGTTGTTGTTGTTGTTGTTGTTGTTGTTGTCGCTCTTCTGCAGCAGCGGTAGCAGCAGTAGCAGCATCAGCAGTAGCAGCGGAATCGCTCCTGTCATGCGACGGCCTGTTGTGCTGCGCTTCCGTCTTCCATACTGCCGCCTCGTCACGCCACTCGCTTGCTTGCCTGCGCCACTCTTCCGCCTGTGCATGCCCAAGCTCGGGTGCCCTTGCTGCTGCCTGCCTCACAACATCGGGTAGCATGTGGTGCAGCGAAACAGCAACCACTAGCTGCCCAACAACAGCGCCATCCTCGTTGACAACTTCAAACTCGCCGCGGTGCGTCGGGGCCGACAAGAGCTGACGCAACTCAACACGGCACGCGCCAAAGTATGACGCCTCATCTCCGTTGCCACCACCGCCGCCAGCGCCGTGAACGGCAGCAGAAGCAGTGGGGCGTGCACTGACATCGCGCAGCGTTGTCCCATCTTCGTCCACACCAACACCAACACCACTGCCACTGGCGTCCGTGTCATCAATCACAATGAGCACGAGCTCGCCCGTCTCAATAAAGGTGTGCATCTCCGGCGTGTCCTTGAAGGGAATGGTGTGCTGGCTGTGGAACGACGGTGTCCACGTGTGCGGTGCCGTGCGCGTGCTGAATTCAGGTTCCGCCAGCACCTGATACGCAACAAACAGCGACGGTGGCGTGTCGGCCGTGGTATCAAATCGACCAGAGATGATCGAGATGGAGAGTGCGTTGTCGACCACCGGCAAGCCAGGCTCAACCGCCGTCACGTCATGTGTCCCCTGCTTTGCCACGACGGCTTGCTCCCACGCGCCCGCTGGCCCTCGTACTTCCCCATGTTTCACAGCAGCATCACCAGCACCACCGTCACCACGTCCGTCGTGCTTGGGCTGCTGCAAAAAGTCTGCAGCACGCAGCCGCTGCCTGTACAACCGCATGGCGCGTTCCATGGGCACGTGCAGTCGCATCCACAGGTACAGCGTCGCCAGCACGGTGGCCGGGTGCCGCAACGAGAACAGCTTGCACGCCATGTGCACACGTTCGCCGCGAGCGCCCGCCTCGTCCATGATGAGAGGGGTAAACCTGATACGGGCGGCGGCGATGGTGTCGAAGCTGCTGCCAAAGGCCTGGTGCAGCTCGGCAACCATGCCACCTTTGTACAGGTACTTGACAAACACGTCGTTCATGGTGACGAGGAAGGTGGACGCCTCGTTGAAGACAGGCCGCATCCCCACGCGAACCGTGGTGGACTGCGTTTGGAAGTCGAAGAAGTCGTACGAAACAAACAGCGCCGGCACGCTCGTGCTCAGCAAACCACCAGCATCCTCGTTCACCTCCACTCGCACAATGTGCATCTCAAACACGTTGTCCCCTCGCGCCACATCCAGCGTCTCGGGCACGCTGGCATCCCCCAACGTTTCCGTATCACGCGGCCCTTGCGCGGCGGCGGCGTCGCCCACGCCACGCCACTGCACCGCCCCTGGTGCCGATGTCGTCGCGACCCTGCCGTGCTGCTCACCGTCGCCGCCATCGCCACCAGCGGCACGGTCGCCTGCCTTGCCTTCACCGCGGCGGATGCGAACCTGGTGCACACCGTACGCCACATCGCGCAGCTGCTGCTCCAGCTGCCGAATGCGATGCAGGCGCGTGTCGGCCGTCTGCGCAAGCTCTGTCATTTCCTCGTCGTGTCGCTGCTGCTTCTCCGCCAGCCGCTGCTCAAGGTCGCTCACCTTGTGCTTGTACTCGCTCGAGATGCTGTGCTCCAGATCCAGCATGCGCCGCAGCTTGTCAATCTCCACATACGCGTCCGAATTCGCCAGCTGCAGCGCTCGCAGCTCGTCGTGTTTTCCCGCCTTTCCTCTTCTCCCGGCACGACCAGCACCATCACCGTTGGCATCATCTTCATCGTCATCATCGTCATCCACCTTGTGGAGGAACGCAAGCGCCTCCTTGTCCTTCTCTGCATCGTGCCTTCGCCGCACCATCGCCAACGCCTCCTCCACCTCTCGCAGGTCAACCGAGCTCTCCCGTACAAAGAACTGCAGCTTGCCCTGCAAGTCCTCCACCTGGGCACGTGCGTTGAGAAGCTCAGTGTGCGCCTCCCGGTAGTCGCGTGTTTTCGTCGCCAGCGCTGTTGTCTCGTCTGCCAGTTTGCTCCGCAGCTGTGTGCACTCTGCCTCTGCTTTCTCTCTTTCCGCCCTCGCCTCATCCAGCGCACGCTGCATCTCCTGCCGCATTGCCTCGTGCTGCCGCTCGCGCTCCTGGTCGAACGCCGTCGCCACCAGCTCCCTGTTCGCCTGCTTCAGCGACTCAATCTCGGCCTTGAGGTTCTTGATCTGCACTTCCTTGTGTGGCAGCTGCTGCGCTCGCACCTCTTCTGCTTGCAGCAGGGCCTTGAGCTCTGCATTCGACTGCATGCTCTGTGTCAGCTTCTGTTGGTGGTCGCGCAGCTGTGATGTTGCGTGCTCGTGGCTGGATGACAGCTCTTCCATCTGCCGCAATGCCGTCTCGTACTTGCTCTCCAGGTCGGCCAGGGCCTGTGCCTTGTCGCGCAGCTCCCGCTTGATGCGGATCACCTCCACGTCGTCCTTGATGGACGCCTTCTTGTTGTGTTTCTGTGGTGGTGTGATGTGCGTAAGCGAGGAGGGTTCGTATGTGTGAAAGTAGGTGAGCGTGTGTGTGTGTGTGTGTGTGTGTGTGTGTGTGTGTGTGTGTGTGTGTGTGTGTGTGTGTGTGTGTGTGTGTGTGTGTGTGTGTGTGTGTGTGTGTGTGTGTGTGTGTGTGTGTGTGTGTGTGTGTGTGTGTGTGTGTGTGTGTGTGTGAGGGAGGGGGATTTGCACATGTTGTGTGTATGCGTATGTGTGTTTTTGTGAGGGAGGGGGGTTTGCACATGCTGTGTGCATGTGTGTGCATGTGTGTGCATAGGTTGAGCGCACAAGTATGCATAAAACATGTTGACAGCCTGGCGCCATCTCAAAACAAACAACTCACAAGCAGCTCGTGGTAGGATGTCTCGAGTTCTTGGATACGTCGACCCGCTGCTGCCACGTGGGATTGCAGCTCTTCCACTTCTCCATCGCGTTCCGTCACCAGCGCCTCCGCCGCAGCCCTCGCCGTACTCCTGCACACGCAGTGTGTGTGTGTGTGTGTGTGTGTGTGTGTGTGTGTGTGTGTGTGTGTGTGCGTGACCATGTGTTTGAGAGTATGGAATCCTTAAAGGACATCTTTGCTGTCCCTCTCGCAAACAGCTTGGCCATATGCACGACCACCTCCTCCCCAAAGCTGAAACCACCGCTGTCACCACAACACCAACATCACAACAGCACCACCGCGACGACCACCACCACCAGTGTAGGATCAGCGTACTCTCGCTCGAGGTCGGCCTTGAGGTGCGCAATCTCATCTTCGAGTGTCGCGATACGCGACTTGAGCTTCTGCTCCCGTCCAGGCGTCAGACCCATGGACTCACGGCGCTGGTTGGTTGAAATTGGATGGGGGAGTCAAGTGGAAGTGAGGGCAGCAGCAAAGAGTCAGCGGTGGTGATGTGGATTGGCCATTGTGGGTGCCAGCACAGAGTGCCTCAGGTGCGTACGAGAATGGGTTTGGTGAAGAGCTTCATGCTTGCGTGTCTTGTGGTTGCTATCTATGGCATGCAGACGCAGACAGGACGTACCACAACAGATGAGACACCAGCATACGACCCTTTTCGCTTTGAACCAGAAGCGGCTGTCCGTTGCTTCTCCACGGCAAGTTTTCGCTGCAGTGTTTGATTATTCTGTTCGAGTTGGGCGATGCGCGCTTCCTGCGCCGCAACTTTGTTTTCCATCTCAACCATCTCAAAGGCTATACGCATGTGTGAAGCGATCAGCAAAGCAAGGTGAGGGTTAACTCAGCAAAGCAAGGTGAGGGTTAACTCAGCAGCCTTTGTTGCGAGCGTTTGCGGATGCGTGTAGCTTGTGTGCAGACACGTACATATTTTGTGTGTGTGTGTGTGTGTGTGTTGCATGGGCAGGCTTGCTGACCTTCTGGAGCGTTGAACCCCTTTGACAGCTTTTGCAGTTGTTTTGTGAGCCGTGAAACCTGTGTTTGCAATCTACATCCAAAAAGGAAAAGTTCACCAAAGCAGACACACAACAAGAACCAATCCCCAATGTAAGCATTGTGACAACGGATCATGCAAGCGAGGGCCCCTGTGCTTCCTCACGTCACACACAACACACAACACACAACACACACACACAACTCACAACACACACTCGTATGATACGCATGACACACACACACACAACACACCCACAACACACACAAACACACACTCTTATGATACGCATGACACACACTCGCGCATGACACGGATCAATCACGCACTTTGTGTTTTGGGTCTCTGCATCCTTTGCCGTGGTTTTGTACTCCATGACTTTGTCCTTCATACGCAAGTATGCGTCTTCAAGGTCGTCTCGAGACATGGTGGCCACCGTGTTGCGCGCCTTGCCCGGTGGTGGGCCCGTGGCCGTGTTCATGCCACCAAGCGGTGGCCGTCGTCGTGCAGACATCTTCGCCTGCCTGCTTCCTGCTTGTTGCTTGCTTGGCCGTTTCAAGTTGGGAAGATTGGCGAATGATTCCATACAGCTTTCGAATTGTTTGAATTTTGTTGCGGCGGCAAATTCAAACCACACCAGCCAGCAGAGGCGATAGCTGAGAGCGTCATCGGAGGCACACACACACACACACACACACACACACACACACACACACACACACACACACACACACACACACACACACACACACACACAC
>NW_004457740.1:1373642-1387515 GCF_000188695.1 Salpingoeca rosetta | reverse complement strand
CACACACACACACACACACACACACACACACACACACACACACACACACACACACACACACACAAGCACACACACAAGCACAAGCACAAGCACGCACACACACACACACACACACACACACAACGCAAGGACGATGGGAGATCGGTGCAGGGCAGCGAGCAAGCTCAAGTTTGACCGATATGGGTTTCTTGAACGTGAAGAAGACGACCAAGACGAGGAAGGAGATTTCAGATGCCACGACTACGGGTGCGTGCTTGTCTCTGTAATCTGTTAATGCATGCCTGACTCTTCCACGGGCATGTTCTGTCATGCAAGACAAACCATCTCGCCCCCCTCTGCGCATGACACCCAAATAATGTCCTCACCCACGTTGACGTGCCGCGCACACATGTACTCACCCATCCCTTCCATACACACTTGTGCAACCGCAGGCCAGAGCAAGAAGATCGAGAGAAGGAGGCGTACTTAAAATGGCAAGCTGTCCTGAAGGACTGGGACAATGTGCAGCGCAGTCGCCCAGACATGGTATGTTTGCAGAATGTGTCGTGCTCCAAGACAGTCTTGGCTCAATTCAAAAGCAGCTGTCAACACCAGTTGTCAGTATCAGCTGTCGATCCTGGCTCGAAGATGACTTATGTTCTTTGGCACCACCCTTCTTCCACTCTGATCTGTCCGCTCACGTGCTCACGGTGCATCTGTGACCTCACTTCAAATGCAGGTGTTTCAGCTTCTGCAACAGGGAGTGCCAAACGCGCTTCGTGGCCAGGTAAGCCAAGAATAAAAGCAGAGAACAAGAGCTGTGTTTCAACTGATGTGACTTAGTTAAGTTGGTTTGCATCCCCCGCCCCCGCTTTCTGTCACTTTTGCACACGAGAAGGCGTTTGCTCACTGAGGCTGCTTTTTGTTGGTCGTTGTTCTTCGCGCTGCCAACACTGTGCAGATTTGGCAAGCGATGCTTGAAGTGGAGAAAGTGAAGGCGAACGTAGACCTCGACTACAACAGTGAAGTTCAGAGGATTGCGCGGCTGTGTCAGCAACGCGAACAAAGGCAGACACAACTGGACAAGGAAAACATTGCATGGGCAAACGACTACAGTGCCGACGAGGAACGTGGACGACCCCGCCCAACCGACCAGCAACAAGACGGTGTGTATGTGTGTGTGTGCGTGTGTGTGTGTATGTGTGCGTGTGTGTGTGTGTGTGTGCGTGCGTGCGTGTGTGTGCGTGTGTGTGTGTGTGTGTGTGTGTGTTTGGTAACTGCACGCATGTGTGTGTGCAGTAACCCGGTGGTGTGTACAAATCAACCTGCTTGAAGACAGCCCACATGCTCACTCATGCGCGTGTGCGCATGCATGTGTGTGTGTGTGTGTGTGTGTGCAGATGAGGCACCGAGCATCCAAGCGGTGAAGCAGATTCGCCTTGACCTGGATCGCACCTTCTACACGCACGTCATGTTTATGGAGTGTGATGGAGAAGGACAGCAGGAGCTTTTCCGTGTCCTCGCAGTCTATGCCGCGTACAACAAAGAGGTGAAGTGGCCCAAAGCATGCGCGTGCCAACATGTCTGCAGCACTGCGAGTGCATGTGTACACGTGTACTCTCGTTTCCTGAACGCCATAGCCATTTCTGCAACGCAATCTGCCTTGGTGTCAACGCAAATGTCCTCACCCACCACGTGCCTCCAACTCGCGCGCGCAACTCTTGCTTCATTCCTACACGGGTAGACGGGGTATTGCCAGGGCATGGCGTACGTTGCAGCGGTGCTGCTCATGCATATGAAGGAGGAGGATGCGTTCTGGTGCTTTCTCTCGCTCATGGAATCTGCTCTCCACCTGCAAGGATTCTACAGCGAGCGCCTCGTCAAGATCCAAGAGGTAAAACAACGCAATGCCTGCGTGTGGGGGGGAGTTTGCGCGTGTGTGTGCATGTGTGCATGTGTGGGTGCGTGCATGTGTGTGTATGCATGTGTGTATGTGTGTGTGTGTGTGTGTGTGCGTGTGTGTGTGTGCACGTGTATTTGTGTATGTGTGTTTGGGTACGCTCTGTGTGCATGTGCATTTGTTTGTGCGTGAACATGAATGTTGGCTTGGAGGCGTCCCTGTACATATGTCACTACGCTGTCACACAATTCCCCCAATTCACCAACACCATGCCTGCGGCAACCTCTTGGCGATATTCATGCGCCCAACAGGAGTCGCGGGTGTTTCAAGGGCTGATCGCCCGACGCATTCCGGCATTGGCGGAGCATCTCAATGACATGTACATGCACCCGCTCATGTACGTGACGCAATGGTTCATGTGCGCGTTCACGTCTCTTCCGCTCTGGGACACCGTCCTCGCCATCTGGGATCTCCTCATGTTCAAAGGTGCAGACATCACCGCGTACACATGCACACGATGCGGGTGTGCAAGTGGCCAATCAAAGTCATGTGTGTGAAGTGTGTGTGTAAGTGTGTGTAAGTCTGTGTAAGTCTGTGTGTAAGTCTGTGTGTAAGTCTGTGTAAGATATATATATATATATATATATAATATATATATTGTGTGTGTGTGTGTGCTTTATGCCCAATGAAACGGACGTGAACGCGGAGGGTGACTTTCATCAGCGATGTGATATGATATATTGTCAGGAACTGACAGCACAGCATCCACGATGTGCCACGTGTGTTTGTGCGCAATATCATGGCAGGGTTTGTGGTGCTGCATCAAGTTGGACTGAGCATCATGCGTGTATGTGCCAACGACCTCCTCCAAGCCGAGACGCTTGCCACCGCGCTTCCATACCTGCAACACCTCCCGCCTCACAAGGTTTGTTGTGTGGACCTCCTGCGACCGCAAGCAGGCTTGATTTTGCTCAAACCCCCATTCCAATATCGGCGCACTTGCTTGTTCACCAACACACCTACTTCCGATACTCTCCCACAAGCCCCCTGCGCACACATACACATACACATACACATACACATACACATACACATACACATAAACATACACATACACATACACATACACATACACATACACATACACATACACATACACATACACATACACATACACATACACATACACATACACATACACATACACATACACATACACATACACGCATGTGCGATGCAATGATGTGCAGTTGTCGCAAGACTTCTTTATGCAGGAGGTGTGGTCTGTTGACGAAGAGGAACTGCAGCAGCACTTGCATGAGATTCGAAAGGCCATCCGCCTTGGCACCAGTCCAAGCAAACTCGGCCCGCACTACTGGCAACGTGAGAACCATCCATCAAACCAAGCTGAAACTCGCGCACGCGCTTGAGAGAAACGCCAGCCAAGAGGCTGTTGCGTGCTCCTCCTTGGTGTGCGTGCGTCGATGTGTATGTGCATGCGTGCCAATGCCATGCAATGCACACACCGTCAACTGATCATTTGTGTATGTGTGTTTGCCGACCCATTGGCATGCACCATCGTTCCATGATGTATTATGATGTGTGTGATTAGCGCAAGCGCCCGCGACGCCGTCCATCTTTCGCCGCGTCATCACAATGCTCAAGACCCCAAACAGGTGTGTGTGGTGCCAGGAGGACGTGCGCGCACGTGCGAAATTGTGGGTGAACCTATGTGGCAATTGCCACGTGTGTGCGTGCGTGAGTGAGTGTGAGCGTGTGAGCGTGTGAGCGTGTGTGCGTGTGTGCGTGTGAGCGTGTGTGCGTGTGTGCGTGTGTGCGTGTGTGCGTGTGTGCGTGTGTGTAGATGAATGTACGATTGAGTGTGTGTACATATGTACTCCTGAATTTGCGCATGCGTGTACGTGCGGCAAGCGGCGAAGTTTGCGGCGACATTGAGCTGTTCCTTGTCTTGACTCAAATCCATCGCCTCTGCTCTTGATATTTCCAGTCGCCGCCGCGCTGCTGCCGCTGCAAGAGCGCGAAACGCGAGCATCTCATCAAAGCTCGCCGATGACACACCGAAGGATGAGACGCAAGGGAGGGGGCAACACGACGCACCCGCTGTCGCACCTGACACTGAGCAACAGCAACAACAGCAGCAACAGCAGCTTGGACAGCGTGGCCTCGCTTCAGACGACGAGTCTTGCATGCAGGCATCTCCGAGTATTCTCGTGGGAGATGTTGATGTTGGTGTTGGCGATGATGGCGATCGTGATGTTGATGGAGAGGCGCTGTCTTCGCCGGTTCCGGCGCTGTCCAGCCGTGTCATCACCTCTCTTAACGCGTCTCTGCTCTCTCCTCAGCCCGAGGTATGGAGCCACGACTTGTCAAAAAACTTGTGCATTGGAAGTGCTGTCAAGACCCGAGACTGCGCCATCATCTCAATGCTAACATCTGTGTCGCGCGTACACCTTGCATTACCATGTCGCTCACGCTATCATTGGGTACTGTGGTCTTGTGTCAGTCGCCGGCGTCAACCGCACGCAACAGCCCCTTCTCGCCCTCCTTCCATCGCTCCGGTGTTCTCTCTCCATCATTTCGCGGATCCATTGCCGTCAGCCCGCCAACACCGTGAGTGGCATCAACACGTGCTTGTACGTGTGTGTGTGTGTGTGCTGTGAGCGCGTGACTGCACGTGCATGTGTTGAAGAGCACGTATGGTTGTATGTGTGGGCTGCAGAGCACACGTGCCGTCGTGACTGCGTGAGTTGCGAGCGCATGATCGCCTTGCCATGATTTAAGCTGCACAACGGATTGAGACTTGCTCGTTCACAATGCATCGTATCACCACCATCACTATCAGAGCGGATCCACACGACGTGCCCGTTCTCTTCCAGTCGCCAGGGTGTGTGTGCGTATGTGTAGAATGATGCTAGTTGCATTGCTGCCCCCCTCAAACAAGGAAAACAGGGGGAGAAGGACATTTCAGCATCATGTGTGACATCTCATTCACATTCAACCCTTTTCCACATCTCCATGCAGACGCATCCATGGCGCCATTGATTTCACGTCGCCAACGGTTGCCGAAAGTCTTCGTGCTTTCACGGTACGCGCATGTGTGAGTGTGTGCTCGGGTGTGTTTGCATGTGTTTGTGTGTTTGCATGTGTATGATTGTGTGTGTTGTGTGTTGTGTGCTGTGTGTTCGTGTGTCGTATGTTTGCATGTGTGTGACGAGCGTCACGGTGTATGTCGGGATATATATCTGCGATGCTTCACGTCCAGTTTGAGTTCGACTTGCATCCTCGTCTGCATTTCCCTTCATCCAACCGCCAACGCTACTCAACACATTCGACCACCGACCTGTTGCTCAGGCCAAGACCCCACTTCGCGCATCCCAGGTCACAACCCCTTTCACCGACACGCAGGTATGTCTGTGTACGTGTGTGTGTGCGTATGTGTGCGTGTATGTGTGCGTGTGTCTGTGTACGCTGTGGATCATGGCTTTTGCAAAGTGCGTGCACGTGCTTACAACAACGTGAACCTGCTGCTGCAGACGCAAGACAGTCAGCGTGGGCGGAGGCGACGCAACAGGAAAACGCGCGGGAATGACAACCCCGAGCTTGTGCTCTCGGTACGAGCGCACACACACACACACACACACACACACACACACACACACACACACACACACACACATACACACTCACCACACACACAGAACACACACATGCACACACACTCACTCACACACACACACACACAGAGTGACAACTACATTGTTTTTCATCACAACACACAACAACATCACCCAGCACCATCGCCATCACCGCCACCGCTGCGTTGCTCACGAAAGTTCGATGCCTGTTGTGGTTGTTTGTTTGTTTTTAATTGTTTGCCAGCCAACGTCGCCCGTTGAGGTGGAGCTGCAGTATGTGACGGATGGTGCAGGCACAGACAAGGAGGGGCATATGGCACGCGCAACACCGCAACACCAGCTGTTTCAAGAAACACACGCAGAATCGCCGCCCCGCATGTGCTTGACGCGGCTGCACACCGATCAAGACAGCAGCGAGGCAAGCAACGCCACACCGCCACCAGCACCAGCAGCCTCCTCATCTCCGCTCTCCCGCCAATCGACGCCCATCAACAAGCCACGACTGGCCGTGCACAAGAAGATGCAGCTCAGACACCACCAACGCCAACGCCACCAATGCCACTCGAGCCCGAAGCGCGGGTCATTCAAGGGGAACAGGGGCACGCCCCTCTCCACCGTCACCAATTCATCCACAAACACGCCAACCAAGCAACACACACCCACGCCCACGCAACCAATTCGCCAATCTTCTTCATCATCAAACTGCTGACGTGGTACCGCTGCTGGCCTCGGCCTGTTCTTGCGCCGCGTTGCGTTGTGGGATGCGTCGTACTTGCGTCGAGTCCCGCTCTTTGCTTTCTTCGTGTCCAGGCGTGTTCCTTTTGCCTTGGCGCACGTCGTTTTTACTTGCCTGCTCTTATTTTCACATCGCTACGCTGGTGTCGGTGCTGCTGGCCTTCGCTTGCACGTGCTTTGCCCATTGCTTCGTTCATTGCCCTGCTGTTCTTCCGCCCGCCCTGTGCTGCGTGCTCTTGTTCCCGCTTCCTTTGTACCTGCTTTCTCTTGTTTGATCGATATTACTTGACTGTTGCTTGCCCTGCTGCCGATTGCAGCCGCAGCCGTTTGCGTGCGCTGCTTGTGATAGACCGTGTCACCCCGTCACTGTGGCTGGCCTTCTGTGAACAACTGTGGATACTTTGAGCGCAGCTCATGCATCTCCGCCACCTTGTCATTTAGCTCCTCTGTGTGACAATGGCATCGTTGGATTGTGTGAGCAGATGTGGTTTTGTGTAAGAGAGAGTGTGTGTCAGCGTGTGTAAGAGAGAGAGAGAGAGAGAGAGAGAGAGAGAGAGAGAGAGAGAGAGGTGTGTGTGTGTGTGTGTGTGTGTGTGTGTGTGTGTGTGTGTGTGTGTGTGTGTGTGTGTGTGTGTGTGTGCAGGCGTCAGAAAGCCGGCCCATCATCAGCGTGAATGGCTGTTGCAATATGTGTGCGTGTGTCTGTGTCTGTGTCCGTCTGGCTGTCTGTCCGTCTGTCTGTACGTGATGTACGTGCTGTGGTTCAAGTGGCTAAAACCCGGCTCAATCCACAACGCGGTGCGCACCTTGCTTCATGGACAGAGCGTCTGCCGCAGTCGACTTGAAGTACACACTGCCGCCACTGGCTTTGGCAGTGTACACTTTCTGCAATGCACACAACACAAAGAGACAGACACAAAGAAGCAGAGAGAGAGAGGGAGGGAAACAACCACAAAGCATCAACAACGTGTGTGTGTGTGTGTGTGTGTGTGTGTGTGTGTGTGTGTGTGTGTGTGTGTGTTTGCCGCTGTGACACTGAACCACGTGCGAACACGCAACCTCCCATCCATGCATCCACACGCATGTGCACGTCTCTCCGCATACATCACAGCAGCCACAACCACACCCACACCAACCGTACCCTGGCCGAAGGCAAGTGCTGTAGCTCGCCCCGCAACACCTGCACTGCCTGCTTCTCCTTCGCCAACCCCTTGTTGGTGTTGGTGCTGGTGCTGGTGCTTGTGCGTGAGGTCATCTTCACCGTCCTTCGCCTTGTGAATGGAGGACAGTGTCCTGGTTTTAGTACAGCACAAAATTAGACCAGCAACGACGAGTGTGTTGGCTGGTGGCGTTTTTGCTGTGTTGTTTTGTTTGTGTTCCCTCCTCCTCCTTTTGTTTGCTTCTTTCGTGTTCTTCTTCACGACGTCCCTCGTCCGCGACACCCACTCTCATCTTCCTCTCTCACCCCTTCCTCCCTCTAGTTGAGCAGCACGACCCTGTTGTTGCAGGAGTGGCGGCCGATATGGCGGTGGACAAGAGCAAAGCGGCGTTTGGGCTGCTGCACAAGCCCATGCTGGCGCTGGTGCTGATTGCTGACGTGTGGATTGTGTTTTTCCCGTCGCCGGAGCTTGGCAAGTATGTGATGCCGGTCCTGCAGGCTGCCGTCTTTTGGGCACAGAACATGGTTTGCCTGGTCACTGGCGACAAGCCCATGACCCCAGAGACCTTTGAAGGCGAGTTCCCCGTCGCCACCGTTATCCCACTGAGCCTTGCCATGGTTTTGGGCTTCTTCCTAGCCGAACGCATTGTCGAGGTGAGTCAACTGTGCCGTGGCGAATGAGGGTGGCGTGCACTGTTGTGTCATGGACAGGTTTGTGCACTGTTGTGTCTGTGTGTTTTGCGTGTTTGTGTGTTTGTGTGTTTGTGTGTTTGTGTGCGTGTTTTGTGTTTCTGTGTATGTGCGTGGTGTATGTGAACTGTTTGCGCCTGCTCGTGTGCTCGTGTATGCTACCCCTGCTTGTACTGGCCACTCGTGTGTGAGTTTTAGTTGTTGCAAGCAGAGACATACTCTGTCCCTTCAAATCCCTTCAACACATTCACACACACACTGCCGCTCACGTGCGCACGCACGCACACACATACGTATCCTGCAGTTTGTGAGTAAGCGGTTTGCCGAGCCCACAGACGCACCAAAGTTTGCAGAGTGCTTTGTACGTTGTAGCTACTACACCATCATGTTCTTCGTCGCCCTCTACGTCATTAGCACTGAGGACTACTGGCCAAACACCCGCAACTGCTGGGTCAAATCCCAGGCCACGTACGTGTCTTGTCTTCCCCCCTCCCCACCCACCTTGCTCCACTTGCCCACACCCCTCTGCACAAAATGCTCCCCAAAACACCACTTTCTGTTGCTTTTGTGGTCCTTGACTTCTCCCCTCAGTCCTTCAACGCACATATGCGCGCTCACTAGCTCACTCATCTACCCACTCACCCACCCACTCATCCACCCACTCACCCACCCACTCACCCACCCACTCACCCACTCATCCACGCACGCAACATGCGATGTTTACACTCGCCACAGAGGCGAGCACCGACAGCCCAAGCCGATGATCCTGCAAGTGAACTACATCGTGGAGCTGTCCTACTACATTTCTGGCATTGTGCTGCACACACTCGTTGATGAGAAGCTGACCGACTTTTGGATCATGCTCCTTCACCACGTGGTCACCGTCTGCCTGCTCGCCTTTAGCTACTTCCACAACTTCCACCGCATCGGCATGCTTGGTGCGTTGCTCCGCCCTGCTCGGTGTTCCAGGGTTGATGTATCGTTGTTGTATCTTCTGTTGTGTAAGCTGTCATGCTACGCTCCATCGCTCACCCCTGCGCCCATGTTGTGTGCGTGTGTGTGTGTGTGTGTTCCTGCCCTGCCGCTGGTTACAGTGTTGATGGTGCACGATGTGAGCGACATCTTCCTCGACTCGGGGAAGTGCTTCCACTTTCTTAAATGGGAATCGTTTGCCACCGTGACGTTCGTTGGCCTCATCACATCGTGGGCCATGTACCGCCTCTACCTCTATCCAACAAAGGTGAAGAGTGCACTTGTGTGTGTGTGTGTGTGTTAGTGCGTGTGAGTTTGTGTATCTGTGTGTGTGCATGTATGTTCGTGTTCGTGTGCGTGTGTGCTTGTGTTTTGCGTGTGTGAATGCGTGCTCATGCCTCACGTCACCCTTTACTTCACACACATACCAACCCCTATGCAATCCCCTGTGCAACCGCTCACTTGCCCATCACCACCACCAATGCCACTGCCACTGCCAGCTGCTGTACTCTGCTGCTTTTGAAGGATACGAGGTCACGTTTGTTGACGAGGGACACGAGCCCTTCACCATGTTCTATCTCCTCAACATTTGGCTCAACATCCTCCAGGTGCCCGCTCCCTCTATGCACCCCCCTGCTCTTGCTTCATGCTGCATGCTGCTCTTGCTGCATGTACTGCCCTTCCTTGCGTGTCTGCTCTTGCTCTGGTGTCAGGTTGTCTGTTGGGATGGTTTTTGCAATCTCCCTTCACACACACACACACACTCTCTCTCTCTCTCTCTCACACGCTCACACACACGCATGCACACACACGCGCTCACGCACGCACACACACGCGCACGCACGCACGCACGCACGCACGCACGCGGGTGCCATCCTTTGTAGGTGTTGCACGTGTACTGGTTCTATCTGATCTTGAAGGTCGCATACAAGCACTTGATGGAGGGCGAGCTGCGGGATGTGCGGATGGAGAAGGACGCAAAGAAGGCCCAATGAGCACAACCTACAACCAGGACAACACACGCACCCTATCTCTGTCCCGCGCGCGCATATAGAAACACTGCTTTTGTTTGTGTGTGTATGTGTGTTTGTGTGTGTGCGTGTGTGTGCGTGCATGAGCCCAAGTGCGCCTGCACAACTGCACGCACCGCCACACTTTGTGTTGTTGTGCCTTTGGCGGTGGTTCGTCGCCAGTGATGTACAGCTTGTTTGGTGCCGCTGGGTTCTTTCATTGAACCGAAATCCACCATTGTGATAGCCGCTCTTGCTCGCACAGTGTGTGTGTGTGTGTGTGTGTGTGCGTGTGTGTGCGTGTGCCTGCGTGCGTTCGTGTGCATGTCCCGTGCATGAAGTTGTGACGTTGTGACATTGTGACATTGTGACGTTGTGGCGTGTGGTCTACTCAAATCATCGCCCCCTTTGCAACTAAACACAGCGTGATAGTAGATTGCACGGCAGGCAACGAGACAAGCGGCGTGTGCTGTACGCACACACACACACACACACACACACACACACACACACACACACACACACACACACACACACACACACACACACACACACACACACACACAACACGGAGACACACAGCAACCGCTGTAGCTACGGGGCGTGATAGCAGAGGAGAACGCCCACGCGCGCGTCAGCCACAGCCGCCTTGAAGTCTGCGTCGGGCGGGGGGATGCGGCCCGTCTGCTTGCGGATTGCAGTGCGACGCTGGCACGCAGCACGGTACAAGTGGCGCTCCCCTGCAGCCACAACGTAAAAGGAGGAAGGAAAAGGCGGCGAGGCGGGGGGCGAGCATGAAAAAGAGCGTGAGCATAAAAGAGTGTGGGTCGTGCTATTGGTGCTGGGAAACACGAACGGATGAGGATTTGCGTAAGCCCTTCAAACCATGCACAAGCAAATCACAAATACAAGTCCAACCTCGTCCAACACCGCGACCACCACCATTCACCACTGTTACCACCAGTTCCTCTTCCCTTGCCCTCCCACATCGCCCCGCTTGCCACTCACCGAGACCAACGACAAGCAGGAGGTCGTTTGCGTGTGCGTCTGTCGGCGCCAGTGCCTGCACCAACTCATGAACCGTCGTTGCGGCATCAGCAACCGCTTCCCCACGCCCCAACGCCTGGTCAAGCGCAGCCGTCTCAACGACAAGCAGCTTGCTCGCCCGTGCAACGCTGCCGTTCACTGCCCGCTTCGCCTCTGCAAGCGTGTCGGCCTGCACCACATGCACGCCAAACTTGGACATGGCCTGGCACAGAAAGTGCGAACCAATGACGCAACCAGTGTGCTTTGGATCAAACTGCCGCACACCAGCAGGTGTCGCACTCCCCTGTCCACGCGCATCCCCTTGCTTACCACCACCTTTCTCCTTCCCACCATCACCATCCTCACCACCACCATTACCACCATCACCATCCTCACCACCACCATTACCACCATCACCATCCTCGCCTTCGTCCATCCTCCTCCTCCTCCTCCTCCTCTCTTCCTGCTCCTCCTCGCGCTGCTGCTGCTGCCGCTCCAGCCGCCTGCGCGTGTGCACGAAGACATTGGTTTCCTCGTCCGGCGGCCTGAGCGACGACCGCCCCTTCTCCAACTTCAACTGCGCCAGATGCAGACACGCGCGCGCGTCCTCAATGCTGCAGTGCCCGTGGGACGCAGCGCTCGCAAGCACAACCGATGACTTTGACGCCGTCGTTGTCGTTGTTGTCGTCGTCGTGGCTGTTGTGGAAGGGTTCTGTACCACCATGCTGACCTGTTCTGCGGGCGCCGCAACACTCGCGCCGTCCTCGCTCTTTGCCCGCTTCACCTGCTGCTCCTCATCATCATCGTCATCGCCGTCTGTAGCGGTTGCTGGTCCTGTGGCTGTCGATGTGGACATTGCCTCGGTGGTGTGAGCGCGGTCCGTGGCGCCGCTCTGCTTGCTGTCGTTGTTGCTGGTGGTGGTGCTGTTACTGGTGTTAGCGTTGCTGTTGGTAGCGCTGCTTGTGGTTGCCTCGTGTGCTGCCCGCTTCCTTTGCTGATGCTGCACCGCTGCCGTTGTAGTCGTAGTCGTGGTCGTGGTCGTGGCTGTGGTCGTGGTTGTTGCCTGTGCGGCAACCATGGAAGTGCTGCCCTGCGCTGTGGTGATGACTTGTGCCACTGCCACCTCACGTGATAATGACGTTGTCTTTGCTGCGGTCGCACCCTTGTCCTTTGTTCCATCGTCCTGTGCAGTCGATGCGCCTGATTGCGCCGGCGTTCGTGTCGTCGAGACTCTTGCCATCACCGTGGACACCGACACGGCCGCCCCCTGCTTATTCTCCTGTGCCACATCGCCACCATCACAATCATCACCATCATCATCGCCACCATCACCAACACGAGCCACACCGCTCTGCTGTGGGGTGACTTGCCCCTCCCGCTGAATGCGGCGCTGCAAGTGCGACTCTGCCAGCGTCTTCAGCTTGGGCTTGTACCCGCCCCGCCGCGTGCCCTGGTACAGGATGGCCGTGTCGACGATGCGTGTGTGCCGCAGCGAGAGCGCGCGGAGATCGTTCTCGAGCGAGTGGCCGACGAGGATGTCGTGGCGCGTCATGATGCTGCACATTGCGCGGCGCACGTCAGCCAGGGTGGTAGTGACGCCCTCCAGCATGGCAGCCGTGATGCCGCTGTACTTGGTCACGTAGTCGCGAATCGGGTTTGGCGGCTGCACCAGCGTGTCCAGCACAACGCGATCGCGCTCGTCAATGATCGAGATGCGCGTCAGCTCAAACCCATTGTCCGTAATGCACATCTCACAGTCGAGAGCAAACACCCGCGGTGACATTTGCTGCTGCTGCTGCTGCTGCTGTTCGTGCTGGTGTTGCTGTGGTGGTACGACTGCTGCTGGTGCTGTTGGTGCTGTTGTCTTGCTCGCACCATCAGTGCCGCCGGCGCTTTGGCCGTGGTTACCATTGCCACTGTGCCTGGCATCAGGCAGCTGCCAGTACGATGGCGGAGGTGCAGCGCTGCTGCTGGTGGTGGCTGTGGACGGCGAGGACCGCGACGCGCTTGCCGGCTGGCTGGCATGACTGGCTGTGTCGGTGACAGGCAGGTATTCGTTGTCGATGAGCTGCTGCTCCGTCAAGAGGAGGTCGGTCCACGTGATGCGGTCGTCATTCTCGTCGTGTGCACTGCTGCCTTGCGAGGAAGAATTGTTCTTCTTGGACTTGTTCTGCTTCTTCTGCTGATAGCGGGGTGGTGGGACGGAGTTCAGAAGAGCAATGGATCCAATCTCCACAAACGCATCCGCACCCGGCAGCTTCAGCACCCGCTTGAAGGAGGGCGTCGGTGTCGCTTCTGACGGCTGCGTGGGCTCCGACGATGGGGCTGACGTTGACGTTGAGGCGACGCCCGTTGAAGCGACGCCCGTTGCGCCCTCATCCTTGACTTGGAGCTGTTGAGCGGGAGTGTCGTTCTTGCTTGCGTTGGTTTTGGGTGAAGATGAAAGTGCTGCTTCAGGCTCACCAAACGGAACACCCACGACTCGCTGGCACGTGCGCAGGGAGTCGGGCGAGAGGCCTTGCACAAGAAGGACGCGAACCTGCCCGAGGCGTTCCTGGTGCTCGAGCCGAAATCCGTGGCTCTTCGGGGCGACAGTGCCAAAACCAAGGAGGGTGTGCAGGATTGCGGCGACGCCGCGCAGTTTCAGTGCTTGATTGGGTTGTGTGCATGTCAGCTGCATGCGCTTTCGCTTCTCCTTCTTCTTCTTGCGGTTTTGGCGGCGCCGTGCACCCTTGCCTGGTTTTTG
>NW_004457740.1:1363642-1366142 GCF_000188695.1 Salpingoeca rosetta | reverse complement strand
GCTTGCCCTGCCCTACGAGGAGTTTGTCACCACCCCGCGCACGTTCTCCCAGGACCTGGCCCAGCTCGTTGGCGTGCGCAAGGTGCACATGGACAGATGCCTGACGGAGGTTCGCAGCCCGAGCGAGAAGACATACACCCCTGAACAGCAGCAGATGCGGGACCAGCTGCGCACCTTCTTCCAGCAACAGTCCGTGCTGTGGCCTCTCCTCTCCAAGCCATCGCTCCTGCCTCGTGTGAACATTGGTCGCGGCCCAGTCTCACCAGCCAGCGCCCGCGCGCAGGGTGGCGTGCACCAGCAGCACCAGCAGCAGGAAGAAGAAGGTCGTCAACACCAGCAGGAACAACCTGCCAGCGACAAGGACGCCCCACACTCGACTCGCACCCTTGCGCCCGTGAGTTGTGTGTGTGTGTGTGTGTGCGTGTATATTTGTATGTGTGTGCGTGTATATTTGTATGTGTGTGTGTGTGTGTGTGCAAATGTGTATGTGTACGCGTGTATGTGTGCCTCCCCGTTTGTCGAAGAGGCTGCCTTTTTTTCGTTCCGTGTGCGCACACAGTCGCTTGCCACTCACATCCACTCCCCAACCGCCTGAACACGTGCTAACAACTTCAGGTTGCTGAGGACAAGTTTCTCCGCATCAACTACTTCCTCCACCTCGGGTTCAACAACGTGCGCTTCATCATGGAGATTGGCTTCCTTATGGCCAACTCTCTCAACCGCCAGCTCTTACTGCCAGACGCGCTGCGCATGCGCCGCTGCGTCAACCCGGACCTGTGTGCCGCGGCCCCCTGCAAGCCGCCCGGCAAGAGCGCAGGCCACTACTGGTGCCCGCTCGAGCACTTCCTCGACGTGCGCGCCCTGGAGGAGAACGGCGCCCGCCTTGCGCGGGGCGGCATGGATGCGTTTGCAAAGGGCAAGTCCGTCAAGGTGGTCAAGTCTGCGTTTGTGGACGTGTACGACAAGCAGCTGCTGTGGCTGGACCGAATCCCAGCAGAGGTGCAGGCTGCGATGGACAACGCGCAGAGCGGGACCATGACCTACCACCGCTTCCATCTTGGGTGCGAGCTGTCCTACTTCAAGGTCGTCCACGACAAGTGGACGTACACGCAGGACAACGTGCGCTCGTTCCCAGCGCAGTTTGCGGCCGAGGAGGACGTGTTGTACCTCGATGGCACGCCGCACAACATTGGGCTCACCCCTTTCTTCTGGGGCCGAGAGGACGATGCACGATTCGCGCCCGCAGCGTGGCAGGACGCACTCGTGTACGCCCTTCCCGTGCGCGCATACGCACGCGCCATCGCAGAGGAAGTGCAGAAGCGCAGCAAGGTCGGCACTTTCGTGTGCGTGCACCTTCGCCGCGGGGACTTTGTTGACGCCGGGTGGCTGGGCAACGCGGAGGATCTGAGCTACGTGGAGAAGCGTGTGGGAGACCTGCTTGGAGAGGGGGAGGGCCTGTATCTGGCGACAGACGAGTTGGACGGCGACAAGCTCAGGGGCCTGCGCGAACTGGGCGCGCTGCAGTGGAACGATATGCTGGACACCCTGCAACAGGTGCAACTGAGCAACCCCGACGGCGACGACAACAACAATGACAACAACAGCAACAGCAACAGGAAGTACAACGAAGCTGCACGGGCGCTGCTTGGGTTTGAGGACTACATTGGGCTGATCGAGCAGCAGGTGTGCGGGCTGGCGCGGGCCTTTATCGGGTCAAAGTGCTCGTCGTTCACCGGCGGCATCCTCAACATCCGCCGTGCCAGGGGTGACAGCCACTATCTCCACTTCTAATGCATGTGTGTGTGTGTGTGTGCGTGGTGTGTGTGTGTGTGCGTGCGTGGTGTGTGTGTGTGTGCGTGGTGTGTGTGTGTGTGTGTGTGCGTGGTGTGTGTGTGTGTGCGTGGTGTGTGTGTGTGTGTGTGTGTGTGTGTGTGTGTGTGTGTGTAGGCGTGTGCACGGGTGTGTAGGCGTGTGCACGGGTGTGTTCCTGCATGCTGACGTGGGTGAACACGGATATGAGTAGGATGTTTACTAATACAGCCAACGAGTCACTTCACAACGTCGTCCTTTCCAGCAACTGCCAAGTGTGTGTGCGTGCGTGCGTGTGTGTGTGTGTGTGTGTGTGTGTGTGTGTGTGTGTGTGTGTGTGTGTGTGTGTGTGTGTGTGTGTGTGTGTGTGGGTTGAAGACGTGGGAGGAGGAGAACAAGCAGTGTGAGTGGAGTAAGTTGCTGTGCCTGAAGGTACAACGGCGAGAGGACCGAGAGAACCGTGGCCAAACAACAGCAGAGAAACGCTCACGCGTGTGCGCAGAGACACAGAGAAACATAACCAGGAACGCCATTGTCCACAAAGTGAGCATGAATGTGCGACAGAACCAAAACCATCGCACCTGCTGCACGTCTGGGATGGCGGTGTATCGGCGGCGCAGCGAACCAAGACACACGGTCGTCGGATACTTGGAGTGGGGATCAATGGCGACCACCTCCTGCTCGCGCACAA
>NW_004457740.1:1357956-1361042 GCF_000188695.1 Salpingoeca rosetta | reverse complement strand
GCATTTTGCACGGGGAGAGTGCGCGCACACGTGTGCATGTGCGTGTCGAGGGAAAAAAAAAAGAATTGAAGGGAAGAGGCATGGGGGAGAGAGCATCCTTCAGTAGTCGTAGATGGCCAATCGGAAGCAGTCGTTTGGATGTAGAAGGAGCCCTCGGGCGTGGGGCCGAGAACAAACGACTGGGAGAAGCCCTTGAGAGGGTCCTCGTCCGTCTAAGTGAGAAGAGAAGAGAAGAGAAGAGAAAAGAAGAGAAAAGAAGAGAAGAGAAGAGAAAAGAAAAGAAGAGAAAAGATGAGAAGAGAAGAGAAGAGAAGAGAAGAGAAGAGAAGAGAAGAGAAGAGAAGAGAAGAGATGAAATGAGAAGAGAAGAGATGAGATGAGAAGAGATGAGAAGAGAAAAGAAAAGAAGAGAAAAGAAGAGAAGAGGTGAGATGAGATGAGAAGAGAAGAGAAGAGAAGAGAAGAGAAGAGGTGAGATGAGATGAGAAGAGAAGAGAAGAGAAGAGAAGAGATGAGATGAGAAGAGAAGAGAAGAGAAGAGGGAGTGACAAGGAACGCGCAGCAAAGGAACGCGGAGAATGGGGATGTGGTGGTGTGGTGAGTAGGCGGGTCATGCAGTTTGGGGAGTGGGAACACAGGATAGGGGAGGGGCAGAGAGGAACAAGGAGAAAGGTCAAATAAACGGCTTTGCATGCAACACACGTTCCTCAACATAACCTCCTCATGTGTGCTCTACATGAAGGGTGCACGTTCGCACGTGTCCAGAACCGAAAGGTGGAGCGGGTTGCTGCACTGTTGTGGGCACGGTTGGCTCACCTGAATTTGACCAATGACGGCAACGAAGATGGTGCCGTCTGGGCGTGGCTGGCAGTCGATGGCGGTGCAGTTGATCTGGATGCTGCGGAAGCTCAGGGCCTGTGTGTGCGCGTGCGTGCGTGTGTGTGTGTGTGTGTGTAGGGGTGGGGGGGGGGGGAACAAGAATGAACAACGTGAACGAAGAACAGCTCTCGCAACACAACTACGTGGTTACCAACAAAGTATATGCAGCCATGGTACTCTTTTCACACAGGCACCTGAGACGGTCGAGACGTTCGCGCCACAAACACGTATTCATACACACATACACACACACACATGCACGGGAACGGCTGTTGCGATGGTGGTGCACAAGACAACCCCCCCCCAAAGCACAGCAAACCACGGCAACCAGACATGTACTCACACACGTGCACAACCCACAACCACAGCCTGTTTGAGCGCAAGACGCGTACCTGGAACTTCTTGGCAATGTCGGCTTGGCCCTGCACCGGGGTGCCCTCAAAGGTGAGCATGGAGTCATCCTGGTACAGCGTGAAGAGCTGCTCCCTGTTGGTCTGGAAGATGTTGTAGTAGTGCTCCGCAAACGCGCGGCCAATCTCCTCGTACTGGGGGTTCATGGTTGGTTGAGGGGGATAGGGTGCGTGTTGTCTCTACTTGTTTGAGTGGTGGGTGCTGTCTGTGCTTGGTTGGTCTCGCTCTTGTCGCTGCTGCTGGCACACTGGCTGGCTCGATAACTAACTGGTTGTGGAAAAAAGACGGAAGAAGACAAGACTGGTTGCATGCAGCGCAGCGGTCGCCGCCGACGGTTTTTTTTGCTGCAGAGAAAGGAAAGGAAAAGTGTTGTGCATGTGCCGGGAAATTTAAACCGCTTCAACGGAATTGCACACTTTGATCAGCACAGCAAGAGGAGAGAAGTTCAAAGATGGAAGGTACGGAGGTGGTGAGCTTGTTGGAGTGGGCGCAGAGGGAGGGCATCGAGAGAGAACAGGAGGACAAGGACAATGGCACTGGGAGGCGAGGTGGTGTTGCTGCGCAGGCAAAGAACACGTGGTTGGACATGGTCGCTGCTTGCTTTGCTGCAAAAGGCACACCTCGAGCATACTTTCAGCAGCACCTTGAGGCTGATCCCAGCTTCAATCTGAACCACATTCTCGTGGCAACGGACAAGAGTGAGTGCGTGCGAGTGTTCGCGTGAGTGCGTGCGTATGTTTGAGTGAGTGAGTGAGCGCATGTGAGTGGTTGAGTGTGTGTGTGTTTGTGTTTGTGTGTGTTTGTCTTTGTAAACATGTCTGCGTTTGTGAATTCTTCCTGTCCATGACCCTCACGGCACGGTCATGGCGACGCATCCACATCAGCTTTCCCCTCTGTCACCTCCATCTTACATACACAGAGACACACACACACAGATACACATACAAACACATGCACTACACATACATACACAGATACACATACATACACTACACATACATACATACACATGAAGAGTGTACATGAAGCAAGCACCTCATTGTGCCACTTGCCTGTGAATGCTTGTTTGCCTTGCAGGAGGCGAGATGTTGAGCACGTGCCGGGTGTTTGTGAGGGACATGCTTGTGAACGGCATCGGCATCCCCTTGGGTGGCCTTGGCGAAGTGTGCACACACCCAGAATACAGGGGCCATGGCTTATCCACACAAGTAATCCGGCACTCTGTCGAACACATGAGAAGGCTGGGCATCGCCGTTTCTGCCCTTCATACGAGCCAGCCACACCTCCGCCGCTTCTACGCAAAGCATGGCTTTGTCTCTGCGAGTTTGTCCTTCACACACTTCCAGCTTCAAGGCAAGCCAAATGAGGCCGGCTCCATGCAGCAGCAGCAGCAGCAGCAGCAGCAGCAGCAGCAGCAGCAGCAGCAGCGAAAAGGGGCTGGGAACGAAGACAACAAAGCAGACGAGGAGGATGAGGAGGACGAGGAGGAGGCGTATCAACAACAACAACAACAACAACAACAACAACAACAACAACAACAACAACAACAACAACAACAACAACAACAACAACAACAACAACAACAACAACAACAACAACAACAACAACAACAACAACAACAACAACAACAACAACAACAACAACAACTACAACAACGACAACAACAACGACAACAACAACAACAACAACGACTACAACAACAACAACAACAACTACAACAACAACGACACGACAGCGAGTGCGACAACATGTGCTGCGAGACAACAGGCACGCAAGCTTCCCCGCATTGTGGCGGC
>NW_004457740.1:1329539-1356808 GCF_000188695.1 Salpingoeca rosetta | reverse complement strand
ACACACACACACACACACACACACACACAAAACACTCCTCTGATCTCTGCACCCCCTTTTCATGCCGTCGCATGATGAGCAGATACAACTTTGATAATTTTCGGCACTAAAAGAAGCAAGCGGCAACAAGGGATGCGCACTCATCGCTTGCACAAACGCCAAAGAAAGCAAACAGCACTTTGCCTGTCCTCTCTCTCTGTGCCTCATTTCCAGTCTCGCAATCTATCCAGCCATCGATCCAAACAAGGAACAGCAACCATGTCAAAGTGGCTGAACAAGCGCACCCAGGTGTGTTGTATGAAGATGGCTTTGTTTGCCGTACAATGTGACAATTGAGTCCGCTGCAAGCGAGCAAATTGCAGTGTGTTTGGTGTGTCGTTTGTTTGTTTGTTTGTATGTGTGTGCATGTGTGCGCGCACGTGTGCGTGTGCGCGTGTGCATGTGTGTTTGCGCATGTGTGCGCGTGTGCATGTGTGTGTTGACGTTTACTTTGTGTGTGTGTACGGCCAAGCAGTTGTGTCAATGCTTGTGGCGCATTGAGACTACCAATGCCTCCAAGCGTGCGTTTCCCACGCGTTCTCGGACCTCCCTTCTCACTCACTTGCACTGATACCCTTGCACCTTAATACCTTTCCCCCTTTTCCGTTGTTCCTGGTTGTGGCTTCATTCATGTCTCGCGTCATTCTGACAGGCAGTGACAGAGTCGCTGAACAAGAGCGCCAAGCGCACGCAATATGACGCGGACTTTGAAGAGCTGCAACAGCAGTGCGAAACCACCAAGCAGGTCGTGCACAAGATGCTCAAGGAGACGCCCAACTTCCTGCACCCAAACCCTGGTACGCGGCGACCACACCCTTGTGATCATGCTGCGCACAACTTGACACGTGCACAATGACACGCACAACAGCACAAGCACAAAGTCTGCACACACAAACACAAGCACACTCACCACACACACACACACACACACACACACACACACACACACACACACACACACACACACACACACACACACAAACACGCCTCACACGTTCATCCGTTTGATGTTTGCTTGATGACTTGGCCTGTGTCGTTGTGTTCCATGTGTAGCCGCGCGTGCTCGCACAAGCATGGGCAGCACGTACGCCAAACTTCGCAAGACCGCAGGTTAGGTGGGAGGTGCTGGAGTCATTGAACGGTCAGAAAGGGAAGGGAACGTGGTGCCCGACGATGCTTGCATGCGAGCACATTCGTGCACACCTCCTTGCATGTTTGCTTCTTTGCATTTTTGTGCACGCACCACCAGCATCAGCGCCACCAACACCAGCTTTGCCCCTCCCTCACTTGTTGCTCGTATCATCGGGTGCTCGCTTGTGCAGCGGAGAAGCGGTACCCGCACGCGATTGGCGTGATGGCCGAGCTCCTTACCAAGGGCGCAGCCGACATGCCGCCCGGCTCGTCCCTTGGTGCGTGAAATGTGCGCACGCGTGTGTGTGTGTGTGTGTGTGTGTGTGTGTGTGTGTGTGTGTGTGTGCGCGTGTGTGTGTGTGCGCGCGCGCGCGCGTGTGTGTGTGCATGCGGGAGTGCAAGTGTACACAAGCTTGAGTGTGCAAGTGAGTGCTGAGCTCTTGCGTGTGTATTGCTATCAAGGCGGCCTTCTTCCTTTGCTTTGATGCAGCTGTAAGCTTCCATTCCGTCGCTCACATGCTGTGCATCACGTGCAGGTTCCGCGCTGCGTGAGGTTGGCGAGTCCTTCCAGACCATGACAGAGGCGCAGCACAACTTTGTACGTGCACCACCTGCTCAAATATCCCGTGTTTTAACGTGTGTTGCTGGTGGCGCCTCTGCAGAGTGCAATTTGTGCCAGCCCTTGTTATACGTCACCAGCCTTTGTCATACGCCACCCACTCACGTCCATCACACACACACGCACACACGCACGCACACACACACACACACACACACTGCGCTGGCAGGATGCAGAGGTTGTGCAGAATTTCATGGAGCCGCTGAAGGATCTCGTTGAGAACGACTTCAAGGAGCTCGGCAAGCAGAAGCGCAAGCTCGAGGACCGCCGCCTCGCATACGACTTTAAGGTGACGACGATGACGATGATGGTCGTGGTGGTGGGGGTGGATGGTGGTAACGAGAAGGTGTTGTTGGTGGGGCTAAGCTTGCCTCAAGAATTGAACGCCTCCCACTTCATGGTGTAGCATGCGGCATTGCCAATTCACGCGCCCTATGCACATGTACCTCACTCTCATCATGTCTCCGCGCAAACACACAACACACACACACACACACACACACACACAACACACAACCAACACTCTTCGGTGACAGCTGCGCAAGCGCGAGTCTGGCAAGTCGTCCATCACGGATGCGGACATTAAGCTTGCGGAGGAGAAGTTTGAGGACTCCAAGAACAACGCAGAAAACGCCATGATGAAGATTGTCAACAACGACGTACGCGCTCTCACAGCGTTCATGGTGGCGAAGGAAGCGGGAAGCGGACGCGTGCATCCTCAACACGACAGCGAAACAAGCCAAATGTGCTCATGCGCGCATTTTCTTTCGACACACCCACACCCACACCCACAATCACACACACACACACACATATTCACGCTCTCTCACGTCTTCTCGTGCGCCTGTGCGGATATGGGTTGCGTTGTGCTGCGGATGCGATCAGGTTGAGCAAGTTGGGCAGCTCATGTCTCTGGTGCAGGCGATGATCACGCTCGCCCGCAACCAGCTGGAGACGCTGGAGGCAACACAGGCCGGCCTCGAGGAGATGTGCGTGCACAGTGTGGTGGTTGTGTGGTGGTTGCAAAAAGGGATGAGCATGCATAGATACCCGCGTGTATGCTGCATTTTCGCATTTTGAAGATGATGCATTTCATTCATGCCACTTACACTCATCATGCACTCGCCTCCTCGCCCCACCCACCTTTGCCCACCTCCACGTCCATCCCTCACCCAGCCTTGAGCAAGCGAGCACAAAGCCGAAGCGCACGCAGCGCCCCGTGTCCATGATGCAGTACGAGGACGACGAGGACGACGAGGCCGCACTCGCCGCCCGCGGTACGCACGAGCGCGCGCGCGCGTGTGTGTGTGTGGGTTGTGGTGGGGGTTGGGGTTGGTGGGGTGTTTGCGTGCGCGCCGTGTGCGTGTGGGTTTTGGTGAGGTGTTTGCGTGCGCACTTTTATGTGCGTTGGCTGTTTCCCTCGTTTCTCCTGCGCTCCTCACACACACACACACACACACACACACACACACACACACACACACACACACACACACACACACACACACACACACACACACACACACCACACCGCAGGCATCAGCGCGGACGAGCCGTCGGCAGTTGCACTGTTTGACTTTGAGGCGGAGAACGAGGGGGAGCTGACGTTCAAGGAGGGCGACACGATCCGGCTGCTGTCGCGTTTGGATGAGAACTGGCTCGAGGGCGAGGTCGATGGCCAGCAGGGCATGTTCCCCGTCAACTGTACGTCACCACCGCGCACATGCACCCTTGCATGCAAGCACACGCTCGTGCTCACTGAGCAATACTACTTGCTTGCCCTCTGCGTGCCTTGTATGCGTGCCTCGCATGCGTGCTTGTTTGTGTGTTTGCCCCTCGTCTCACTCACTTGTACTTGTGCATCCCTTCCTTCTTGCCCCCTCCTGCTTTCCTTCCCCGTCCTTCCCCTCTCCTTGCCTCTCCTTCAACACCTCAGACGTTGAGATCATCCGCGACGTCTAATACTCGCGTGAGTCAAACCAATGTCGCCCCCCCCCCCACAGAACCGCCAACCGCCAACCCTCAACGTTGTTCTGTCGTCTGTCTGCGCATCCATGCATGCATGCGTGGGCGCGCGTGTGTGTGCGTGCGTGTATGTGTGTGTGTGTGTGCGTGTCTCTCTGTCTTCCAACCCACACACTCTTTGCTGTGTGCACCACTGTTAACGGTCCACACATTGTGCCCAAAAGTGATGTGTTGTGTAGTCCATGTGCACCACCCTACCACTTCTTTTGTTTGTTTTGTTTCTGTGTCTTTGAGTATCGGCGTCCCCAGCCTTGACAAAATTGTCAGCCAGACACGACAGCCACGCTCGCTCGCTCGCTTGCTTGTTTGTCTGTTCCCTTCATATCCACAGCCATCCCCCCCCCCTTTCTTCACCACTCGCTGCACCCGCGCTCGTTGGCTGCCTACGCGTACATACGTGTCTTGCGTTGCGTGGACGTTTATCAATGTCACCTACAAAAACAAACCAACAACACACAGCACATTGCCTGATACGTGCTGCCGGGTGCGGGGAACAGAAAAGAAAATAGCACACACGGACAGGGGTGAGATGCGTCCAGCCGCAGACGGCACGCGAACACCCGCACGCAGCACGCGCCACAACAGCACAGGCATGTGACGACGAGGATGGGGGGGGGGGAGGGGGAAGACGGCATGGCGGGAGTACAACAACAGCAACAACAACAACAACAACAACAACTGCAACACGGAGTGGGTCAATGGTTGACAGAGTGTAGTGGAATGGATGGGGTCAGTCATAACAAAGCAGGCTGCAACGCCACGGAAACCAAAGTGAGCACATCCACGCGCACGCTTGGATGTACGTACACACACAATGCGGGTGGTCACGCTTGTGACAACAGAACAAAATGGAAGGAAGGGGAAGAAACAGAAAGCACGAACAGCAATGATTGTCTTAACTTCAAACACGTGTTCATCATCATCATCATCATCATCATCATCATCAGCAGCAGCAGCAGCAGCAGCAGCAGCACTAAAGGAGTGAAACAGCATGCACGATGGGATCAAACTGCACCCACCCCCCGTGCAACAACACCTCTCAGCACTGCGCAAAACGGCAGTCATCAGAGCAGCGTGCAGCACCCACCACCGGTCTTTGCGGTGAGAGCGACATCTGCGGCCCAGTTGAACACATCCTGCACGCCATCCCTCGTCTTTGCGCTGCACTCCAAGTACCCCTGCGCGCCAACCCGCTCAGCAAGGTCCTCTGCCTCCTTGAACTCAACAAACGTCTGGCCCCTGCCCGCCATCTCCTGCTTGCGCTCAGCATCCTCCCGCAGGTCGGACTTGCACCCGACAATGATGTACGGCACCTTCGGGCAGTACGACCGCATCTCAGGAACCCACTGCGGATGCGTAGATGAGTGCGCGTGTGTAGGTGCGTGTGTGTGAGTGTGTGTGTGTGTGAGTGTGTGTGAGTGTGTGTGTGTGTGTGTGTGTGTGTGTGTGTGTGTGTGTGTGTGTGTGTGTGTGTGTGTGTGGAGCAAGGGGAACATTTCGCGACAGTGCCACAAAGGGGGAATGACGTAGAAAAAATTGGAGTGAGCTATCGGGAAGGTCAACATGCGTGTGTGCGTGTGATATGGCGAGCTGTGCACAGCACTCGCACGCTACACTTCAAATGCGTTCACACTCTTCCTCTCCTGCAGCGGCGGGAAATGCCACGCACCTTGGATTCGATGTTTTCAAAGGAGTCTCTGTTGTCCACAGCAAAGCATATGAGGAACACATGTGCTCCGTCGTACGAGAGCGGTCGGATGTGTGCGTAGTCTTCTTGACCTGCAGCAAGAAAAAGTAATCGCCAGGTTTAAAGGGGGGGAGTATCAGCGCAGGATACATACAAGCATCCCGCATCCATGACAACGAAGACCACCGCCATCAGAGACAGCATGAAAAGGTGGGCGGGGGAAAGACGAACTCCATTCGTACACAACCATACCCATACATACATACACACACAGTCTTTCGGAACATGCACACATTTGACGCACGCGCGCGCGCACACAGACACACACACAGAGACACACCTGCTGTATCCCACAAGGCAAGCTCGACAGTCGCTTGTGGTCTTGATACGGTGGCAACGTAGTTCTCAAAAACTGTGGGTACATATTTCTGTCATAGCGATGACATGTCAAGACGCGTTAGGAGGGCGGGGATGGGGCTCCTACAACCGCAACACAGTTCCCATATGCGGCAGAGAGAAGCACGCACACATGTATCGGCATGCCAACTGCACGGAACAACAACAATCACATGCTGAGGCATCGAGTAAGAGCACGGCAGTGAGGGCACACCTCTGGAAATTCGTTGTTGGCGTACACGATGAGCAGGCAGGTCTTGCCGGCAGAACCGTCACCGATACACACCAGCTTTTTCGATACGTTAGCCATGACGCCTCGTGCTGTCTTGTGTATGTGTGCACGTATGTGGTGGCTGGTGTTGCCTGTGTGGTTGTGTGGTGGCGTTTGAGGTGTGCTGTTGATGTTGATGTTGAATTGTGTTTGTGGCGTTCACCAACGGCAAGCAAGGACAGAAACAAGTACAGCGGGATCATGTGTGAATGCATGTGGGCGAGCGTGCGCGCGTGTACGTTTGTGAGTTGTGATTTGAGCATGAACACACCCGTGCAAGGTCAAGAGGACATGCGTGTTGTGTGTGTGTGTGTGTGCGATGCACGCGGGCAGGAAGGTCATCAAGGCAATAGATTGTAGCATGTGGGTGCAGTGGCAACAAAGTCTTGCCACATCATCAACGACAACAAGGACAACAACACCAAAAACAACTTCAACGCTCGCTTGATGCATGCCACCTTGTGCCTGACACGACACAAGGTGTGTTTGCTCCGCCCACTTGCACAAGGTGTTTGTTCGTGATGTTGTCGCACCACAACACGAGCATCCAATACTGCCGGCCAAGAGCAGCATCGTGTTTCACTTACGTGGCAGTCGCAGACAAGCAGCAGCCCTCTCGTAGAAGACGAGCAGCTCAGAATCAGATTCGTGCGTGGTGCGAGTACTGGCTGTCAACCGGTGCGATATGCGCTGAGTGGTCAGCTCTGTGTGTGGGTGTATGTGCTGGGTTGGATTTGGCCAAGCAAGCAACGACGAAAAAACGCCCTCTTGTTGCTTCCCACACCTTTTTTTGGTGTTGTTAGCAGCGGCTCACTTTTCTTTCTTCTTATTTTTTTGAACCACGGGTTGTATGCAACGGGCCCAAGCAGTTGGCAGGAAGGACAGCAGACATTCACTCACACACGCACGGACGGACACACGCACGCACACAGACAGACAGACGCACGCACATCCACAGACAGACAGACAGACACACAGACAGACAGACACACAGACGGACACACAGACAGACACACGCACACGTACACACACACATGCTCTCACTGACCGGTCTCACTGCTACTACACAGCAGCACCATCACCATCACCATCACCACCACAATTATCACGTGGTTGCGCGTGCTCCGGTGGCGGGAGAACAGAGAGGTGTTCATGAAGAAACACAAGGCCAAGCTCGTCACTAAAGTGCACCCCACGAATGCCCACATGTGCATCCGACGACGTCAAGGGCTGCAGCTCATCACCGGCCGGGTACGGGGTCACCGTCCCAGTCTCTTTGTCAACCTGACACCGCAGCACCGTGTCCTCCTCTGTCGACACCAGCACCTGGTCATGCGCACGCGCCAGCGCCAGCGTCCGGCCTTTGCCATGGTGCAGCTCCGTGGCAAACTTGAGATGCACAGCAGGCGAATTGGAGCTGCGCCGTGTTGCCGATACTCGCCGCATTTGCATGGCACCACCTGAGCCAGAAGTACCGCCACCACCACCACCGGTGCTGGTGCTGGTGGATGTGCGTCGCTTCAAACCGCCACCCTGCTGCGCTGCTGAGGAAGATGAGCTGCCCACGGCTCCTCCCGTCATCCTGCCATCAGCCACGCGCTGCACAGCAGCATCACCGGAGCCTCTGCGCGAACCATCAAGCTGTCTCTGACTGGAGCTCCGCTTCCTCCTCGCTCTCGCCCCACCACCCTTGTCACCCCGGCCACCACTGCTGCCATCATCGTTGTCATCGTCGACATCAGCCTCAACGCCGGGCGCAAGGTGCCATACTTTCACCATGCCATCAGAGCTGCCGGTGAGAAGGAATTTCCCTTGCACCAGCACACACCGTGGCCAGTTTGCGTGTGCGCGCTCTACACGCTGCAGCGGTGTCAGGCGCGCGCACGCCCCAAACACGCCCGCAGGAGGCACATCAACCCAGAGCAGCGCCAGGCCGCAGTCTGGCGAGCACGAGACAGCCAGCGACTCAGACACCCATGCCATATCCATCACCCAGTGCGTGTGCACCTTGCTGCGATCATGGAACGTCAGCACCCTCTTGCTCTCATCAGCATCGTTCATGGTGGAAGCGGAGGAGGAGGAGGAAGAAGAAGAAGCGAAGGACACGGACGACGCGTACCCTTTCACGTCTGCTCGCGCTGCTGCTGTCTTGGCCGGCTGCATGTCCACACCACCATGGCTGCCCCTGTGCTCACCACGAACACCACCGCTCCTATCCTCATCACCGCCCTCATTAGTAGCGTCGCCATCGCCATCGCCATCCCCGTTGACATCGTCACCGCGACTGACACCAGCCGTGCTCACCGCACTTCCTCGCCGTTGGTGCGCGGCCTTGACGAAGTACGGGTTGACCAGCTTCGTCAAGGATCCTTTGCTGCTGTTGCTGGACAGCGTTGCGTGCAGCGACCACAGCACGACAGTGCTGTCACCACCACCGCTCAGCAGCCATCTCTGCGACGCGAGCCCACCGCCAGCTGGTGCTTGCGGCGACACAGCCAGCGATCGCACCCAACCGTAGTGCTCGTGGACATTTGCAATGCATGTGACGTGCAGCGGCAGCGCTGTTGTTGTGGAGACGCCCGATGCGCTGCCCGCGGCCTCCTTCTTCTTGGGCATGGCAGCGTACCAGAGCCGGACGCGCTGGTCTGCACCGCCAGTGGCAACGATGCACGCGCGCGCGGTGCTGCTGACAAGCCGTGCGCACACAACGTCGCCGCTGTGCGCTGCAGGCAGAGACTTGCGCAGGGCGTGGGACAGGTCATCCCCGACACGAATGACGTGCAGCGTGCCCGCGGTTGTGCCGCTCACCACCCACGGTGTGGTTGCATCGAAGCAAGTCACGTAGTCACACGCCACCCTCACTGTTGACGGCTGCAAGACAACCGGCTTGCACGCATGCCAGCAGCGCCAGCGCAGGTCAACCGCCGGGTCCAGCTTCAACGAGGGGCCGCCGTGCGCGCCCATGGCTACCGTCAGGCGCTGCTCCTGGTGCGCAAGCGCCCTTGCTGATGCTGACGAAGCAGATGTGGGCGCCGACGACACCCAGTCCTGCATGGCGGAGGTCAAGGCGTCGAGGGCGCGAAGGACACCAAGCACGCTGCCTGTAGGGTCTGTGCTGTCGCTTGCTTGTGCCGTTGCGTGCGAATCGACGACCAGCCGGCCAAACCGCTGCAGCGTCCCGGGTGGGAACGCACGGCGCTTGCGATGCTGGTACGCCTCGCCACACACCTCCACCTTGAGCGCCAGGCTGCGGGAAATGCCGTCACCGCTCTCCGCAAAGGCGGCAATGGCATACTCGATTGCGCGATGCAGGGCGCGATCTACGGTTGCCCGCGAGCACTCGCCATCGTCTTGCAACAGCAGCTCGTCTTCACCTTGGTCAGCTTCTCCCCCGTCACCTGCTGGCTTTCTGCGTGCGCCTCCATCGTCGCCGTCGCTGTCATTGTCATCATCTTCATCATCATCATCGCCATCGCCTGCGCCGTCATCATCATCATCATCATCATCATCATCATCATCATCATCATCGTCATCTGAGCTGCTCGTGTCGCTGGCATCGCTAGATTCACCAGGACTGCGAGAGCGCGGCCTTGGGGACTTGCTTCTGCTTCTGCTGCGGCTTGTGCTTGTGCTCCGGCTTTGGCTGTGACCGCGGGCTGTGTCACGCCTTCGTGACGGCTCTGCGCTGGTTGGTGGTGCGAGCGTACGCCGGGATGCATTCTTGGGCGGGATGGCACTTCCTGCGGAGGCCTTTCCCGCAGCCGAGGACGCCAAGCGTTTGGTGGCAGGCTTTGCTGTTGCAGATTGTGCTCGCGCGCTGCTACGTATGGGGAGAGGGGAGCTGTTCCCCTGCACCGGTGCCTTGGACGACCCTGATGAGGCTGCACGCGGGGACCTGGGCGACCTGCTGCGGGGGGACTTGTTGCCCTTGCGCTTCTTGCCGCGCTGCAGCTTCTTTATGTACGACTTGCAGTCTCTTGTACGGAGCAGCGTGACGACTGTCTGTAACGCTTTGAGAGCATCGTGAAGGCGAGCGCGGCCAAGGGACACCAACACGTCACGGGAGAAGGCATCATAGCCACGCAGCCGCTTCAGCTCATCTAGCGCCAGCGTGTAGCATGCGTACAGTGTTTTCTGCGAGGTCAGCTCTGCCTTGAAATCTGCCGCGTGGATGCCAAGCAGCTGAGCATGTGTTGGATGTTGGGTGTGTGTGTGCGCGCGCGCGTGTGAGGTGTGGTGAAGTTATGAAGCAGGCAGCAGTTCAAACAGAGTAGCGAATTTGACGAAGTAAGACGCGCCTCACAGCAAGATGGAGCAAGCGTGTCTACGTGCTGAAAGAAATACAAAGACCCACAGACAGGCAGACAGACACACAGACGAACAGATGGACAGACACACACACGCAGACACACAGACACACACACACACACACACAGAGACATTCTCGCTCACTCTCATGTACACACGCACATGCACACGCACCTTTGAGAGCATCCAGGCCAGGTCCCGGCGGATGCTGGCTTCTTCCTTTTTGCGCTGTTTCTCGGTGCGTCGATGCCTCTTCTCATTGCCTTTATCCCTGGGTGTAGGCGTGGTGGAGGTTGGTCTGCTGCGTGAGGGGCTGACGGAGCGTTGCCTTCTCCGACGCACGCTCGGGGAAGCGCGACCGGAGCTGTTTTGTGAGGCCGAAGGGGATGGGCCGGTGCTGCTGACAGTGGAAGTTTTGAGGGTCCTTCTCCCTCCAGGCGGCGTTCTTCTCAGGTGCGGTTTCGGAGTTGTCGAAGGTAAGTCCAGCAAGAACTTGCGAGCTCGCCCTGGCGACTGTTGTTGCTGTTGCTGCTGCCGCGTCGGTCGCTGAGATGGGACGCTGCCGTCGTTGGACGCACTGCTGCCTCCGGGGCGACCTGTGGCTGAAGCCTTGCTCCTTGTGCTTTGTTGTGATGATTGCGGTTGCGACATGGTGCTTGCTGCACTCTGCGAGGAGGGAGGTGAGACGTCAACGAGTACGAAAGTACGAAGAAGCTGCTCGTGTGTGTGTGTGTGTGGTGTGTGTGTGCGTGTGTGTGTGGACTCTTGCGTGGTGTGTGGTGGTCTTCTGTCCTTCTGCTGGCGTGTGCTGGCGTGTGGTGCTTGGGAGGCTCAACGTTTGCTTGTGGCTGTTGTCCTCACCAACGTTGTGTTTGTGGTTCGCCGTCAACCAAGTCTGTCCTCTTGACGACAAGGCCAAAGGAAAACGTTTCTTGTGGCTGCATGCAAGCAAAACCAACCATTCTGAAGGACACAGGTTGAAATCCTCACCACTGTTGGGCTTTTTTTGTGTGTACGAATAACAACTCATCCCCCACCATCGCTGGCTGCAACACAACAACCAAACTGTACAAGCACAACACTGTGCGAGCAGCAGCCTATCATCCAAGCAAGCAAGCAAGCAAAAGCAAGCAAGCGGTCGAGTGTGTTCGCGGCAAACAAACAACATGGCGTCGCCTGAGCAGAGGGAGTTTATGGTCAAGAAGAAGAACAAGCGTGGCAAGCTGCAAGACCGCAAGGTGCGCGTTGTATCTATTGCTGTTGCACTGGTTTCTCTCTGGTCTGTGTGGGCTTGTATTGTTGGTTGTGTTGTTGGTTGTGTTGTTGTTGGTTGGATTGTTGTTTGTGTTGTTGTTTGTGATCTGTGTGACTGCTGTTGTTGCCGTGGTCATGTTGGCGGTCGTTGTTTGGTGCTGTTGTTGTTGTTGTTGTTGTGGTGGCGTTGTTGTTGTGGTGGCGGTGGTGGTTGCAAGGTGTAGTCTGTGGCGTCAAGACAGGGCGGCGGCACCTCTCCGACTGCGAGCTGTTGAAGTGCACGCAAACGCACTGATCATACACAACATACGCACACACACACACACACTCACTCACACACACATGCACACACGCACATGCACACACGTACACACATACACGCGCGCACACACATGCACACACGCACATGCACACACGTACACACATACACATGCACACACACACACACACACACTCACACACACACACACACACACACACACACACACACACACACACACACACACACACACACACACACACACACACACACACACACGCACACACACACACACACATGCACAGATTATCATTGACCATGAGCAGATGGTGGTGCGGACGAAGACCCCGCAAGGGAAACTGCGTCGCGTGAGTTGGCTCGCCAGGTGCTTGCGCGTTATCAATGGGGGATGTGTTTGGAATGATTGTGGAGCAACGGAACGAATGCCCAGTGCTGACGTGCATTTCAATGCCTTGCATCATCATCATCACCACACCACCAGGAGATCAAGATTATGTTCCTCAGAGAGATCAACGTGATTGCAGCAGATGGGTTTGAGTTTGTAGTCAAGATTCGCTGGCAAGACCGTGCACCCACAGGTTTGTGCATGTGTGTTTGTGCATGTGTGTTTGTGCGCGTATGGTGTAGCTGTGTGTGCCTCTGAACGTGTCTGTGTATGTATGTCACAATGGGATGTGCGTGTGTTTGCGTCCGTTCTATGTTTGAGAGAACGAGATAAAGCAGGCATTCGTCGACAACGACTGGTCCAGGTGTCCACATGTCATGTTTGGAAGTTCTCACTCAAGCACGCACACACATTCGCTTTTGTGTGCATGCTACAGATCACCCGGTGTACTTCCTCATCTTCGACGACGCAAAGGCACAGCGCAGCTTTGCCAAGCAGCTGCTGGACCTCCGCATCCAGTCCACAGGGTTCCCGCCAAAGGGGGTGAGCCGCAGACCTGGCAATCAGCCACTCTACTGCACCCACAGTTGAAGCATTTTGGCATGCACCTCGCCCCTCCTTGTGTTCGCAAGTCTCAGTTCACTGCCGTTTACTATCGTTCATGCACATTCACCACCGCCCCCCACCACCTTGTGCATGCTTGCTACTCCACCAGAATGCCGTAGATGTGCTGAAGCAAGAAGTCGAAGCAGAGGCGTCTGACGACCAAGGCGCCAGCATCCACGCGCCACCCGCACAGCAGGGCAAGCAGCCCGAAGCGGGCCAGGAGCGCGCGAGCGTGGCCTCCAATGCCAGCGCGTCGTCGTCGGACAGCGAGGAAGTCGGTGCCATGGGCAAAATCAACACCACCCGCTTGCCAGAGGATGAACCGCCCAGCACAGAGAACACAGTCACCGTCATCACCGTCCTTGGCGCTTCTGGTTATCTCGCAAAGAGCAAAGTCTACCCCGTGCTCTGGTACGTTTGACCCGTGTGGCTCGTGGCTGTGTTTGCTTCGCTCGTTGAGTGACGTGAAGCAAGGTTGTTCCGCGTCGTGTGACCTGCAAGCACGGCACACACACACATGATGCACACTCACCGGTGTCTCACGCCTTTGTATGTGTATGTGTATGTGTATGTGTATGTGTATGCCTGCACGGTTACATGCACCTGCGCGTGCAACTGCACGTACGCGTTGGATGTTGTGTGTCCCAGGACCATGTATCGCAAGAGCCTGATCCCGCGCTCGTCGCTGTTTGTCGGGTATGCGCGGAGCAAGTTCACCAGTGAGGAGTTTATGGGCCGCCTTCGCCCGCATCTCGAGGTTGAATGACGCACGTGCACGTGCACATGCATTGGAAAGGGGTGGGGGAGGGAGTTGGCTGGCCTTTGGCATTTGCTGTGCGAAGTGTCATGGATGCAGGTGGCCTGATGCGGGCGGGTGGGTGTGCTAGGGTTTTGCGTGATGGTTCTTGTTGTAATGGTGTCGTGCGTCGTGCGTGTTCTGTGGCTGAAACACAGGCGTCGGAAGAGGACGCGACGCTCCTGGACAAGTTTTTGCACCGCTGCGAGTACCAAGTCGGCACCTACGACGAAGAGGTGGGTTTTCGGAACAGCCCCTCCTTCTTTGCTAACCCCTGTTTCGCATTGCCACTGTCTGTCTGTCTGCCTCTCTCTCTCTCTCTCTGTTACTACGTCTGCCTGTTCCTCTCGGTCCTTATCTATTCTCATTCATTCATTCATTCATTCACTCACTCACTCACTCACTCACTCACTCACTCACTCACTCACTCACTCGCTCACATGCACGCACGCACTCACTCACTCACTTACTCACACACTCACACACATGCACACACACATGCACGCATGTTTTAGGAGTCGTTCCGGAAGCTGAACGAATACATTGATCTTCGTGTCGCTGCCAAGGGCAAACTGGTATGGCAAATAGCCAGCGTGACATCATCCACTCACTCATGCATGCATCCGTCCATCAGTCTATCCGCCCACCAATGCATCCATTCATGGGGCGCGTGCACACCTCACACTCTGTGTTTCGCTCATGTGCCCTTTGTCCCCTACAGTACAGCAACCGTGTGTTCTACCTTGCTCTCCCCATCCCCGTCATCAAGACCGTCACAGAACACCTCAGCAAGCACTGCCAGGCACAGGTATCGTCTGGCACGCGGGCCTTGTGCGTTGCAGTTGCAGCTGCCAGCTCTGGCTTCGTGCTTACTGCTGGGCATGCACGCAGCCAGCGACCACTGTCACTTGCTTACATGCCCTTCTCCTCCGCACGCGTCTGGTGTGTTCGCTTGATGCCTGATGCCAGGCCGGGTGGACGCGCATTGTGCTGGAAAAACCGTTTGGAACAGACCTGGAGTCGTTCAAATCGCTCAGCGCGGTGCGTTTGGTGATGTTGTGCTCGTCACGCGTTGCTCGTTCGTGCGGACATTGGCGACGAATGCTGTTGGAGGAAACAAACAACAAACCACCCTGACCGTGCCATATCCATGCTCCCTCACTGCTCACGGTCCCACCACCCCATGACACCTGGTGTGTTGCATGGCAGCACCTGTTGAAGAGTTTCAAGGAGGAGCAGATTTACCGCATGGACCACTATCTTGGCAAGGAGATGGTGCAGAACTTGCTGCTGCTGCGCTTTGGCAACCGCATTTTCCATTCCGTGTGGAACCGCAACCACATCAAGGCTGTTATCATCTCCGTGAAAGAGCCGACGGCCCTGGGCGTCTACAACACCTACTTTGACCAGCAGGGCATCATCAGGTCAGCGGAGATGCGTTGCTGTGTACGGTCGCGCCTGAGCGTGTTGGGTGGAGAGAGAGGGAGCGGGTGTCAAACAGAGAGCACGTGTGGGTGTTTGTTTGTGTTTGTTTGACAGTGTGTGTTTGGTGTGTGTTTGTGCACGTCCACACACAGACACACAGACACACAGACACACAGACACACAGACACACAGACACACACGCACACACTTGCACGCACACGCACAGACACACACACCGCATATGATTTTGTGTTCTGACACCACGCCACCCATCTGTCACTTATGACGTCATCACCAGGGACATGATCCAGAACCACCTGCTGCAGCTTGCGTCACTCGTTGCAATGGAGGCCCCGCTCACCCCCAAGGCCGATGACATTCGCAAGGAGAAGCTCAAGTGCCTTCGCTGCTTCGAACAAGTCACATCAGACAGTGCGTATTTTTGCTTTGGCTTTATGTTGTGTCGTGTGTCGCGTGCTGTTTCGCATGGATGGCGCTGTTGGGCGCCAGTGTCGACTGAATGGGCGATATGATGTGACCGAGTAAGCACGTGGTGATGTATGTATGCGTGTGCGTGGCGTGGCGTGTGATGGCTGTGGTGGTATTGGTAGTCGAACGCTCACATGTGCATATGCTGTCCCGTCCATGATTGTCAGATGTTGTGATTGGCCAGTACACGGCCTCTGCCGACCACTGCGGGTACAGGGAGGAGGAGGGCGTGGGTGCTGCGTCCAACACGCCGACGTTTGCTGTTGCGCGGCTCAACATCCGCAACGACCGCTGGGACGGCGTCCCGTTTCTTCTCAAGTGCGGCAAGGGCCTCAACGAGAACAAGGCTGAGGTGCGCCACGCTGCTCGTTCGCGAGTCGTGTTACAGCGGAAAGGGGAAAGGGGAAAGGGGGTTTGCAGAGATGCTTTGGGTGGAGAGCTGGCGGTGTGGTTGAAGGTGTGTGTGTGTGTGTGTTGTGCGCAATAGGAATGAATGGTGTCGGTGATGAACATGCACATATTGATTACGTGCAGTATGCCTGTACAGCGAGGACTTTTCTCACAGGAGCTGTTTGTTTGTTTGTTTGTTTGTTTGTTTGTTTGTTTGTTTGTTTGTTTGTTTGTTTGTTTGTTTGTTTGTTTGTTTGTTTGTTTGTTTGTTTGCGTGTGTTTGTTTGTTTGTTTGCGTGTGTTTGTTTGCGTGTGTTTGTTTGCGTGTGTTTGTTCGTTTGTTTGTTTGTGTTTGTGTGTGTGCTTGTGGCGCAGGTTCGCATCCAGTTCAAGGAGAACGCCGGGGAGATCTTCAATGGAACGCACCGCAACGAGCTTGTGTTGCGCGTGCAGCCAAAGGAGCAAGTGCAGCTGAAGATGGATGTGAAGCAGCCCGGAATGTCATTTGACACTGCGCAGACGCACCTGGACCTGTCGTACCCAGAGCGACTGCAGCTGGCAGCGGCGCCCACCGCATATGAACGCCTTCTCATCGACGTCATCCAGGGCAACACCACAAACTTCCTCACAGCGTGCGTTCTTAGGATTGTGGCTTGCGATTGCGGTTATGCATGCGGTTGTGGCTGTGATTGTGCTTGCGCGCTGTGGTTGCGGTGGTGGTGACTGTGGTGGTGGTGACTGTGGTGGATGTGACTGTGGTGGATGTGACTGTGTTTGCTCCGCTACCCTACTGCTGAAGCTCTTGCCTCCCCTTACCTCCCTCTTCCCCTGTCACCACTTGTCACCACCTGTCACCACGTCTTTGGCTGTGTAGGGCGGAGCTGGAGGAGGCGTGGCGCATCTTTGCTCCCGTGCACGCCGACATCGACGCCCGCAAGATCCAGCCAGAGGCCTACACATACGGAAGCCGTGGGCCCGTGAGTGTGACAGCGTGTGCCTGTGTGTGTGTTTTTGTGTGTGTTTTTGTGTATTTGCTTGCGTGTGTGTGCTTTTGTGTATTTGCTTGTGTGTGTGTGTGGGTGTGTGCTTTTGTGTGTGCTTTTGTGTGTGTGTGTGTGTGCTTTTGTGTATTTGCTTGTGTGTGTGTGTGTGTCCGTTGTTGCTCACGTCGCTCACGTTGCTGGGCCATTGCATGTGCGCAGGAGTCTGCGGATGCGTTTATCAAGGACGCGGGCTACCAGTACGAGCAATACGACGACAAAGAGGCGTGATCACCACACACGCGCACACGCGTACACCCGTCACAGCGTTTTCATGTTGCTTTCCATTCCCCGTCTGTCTCTGCTTGCTTCTTTGTTCGTCTTGCTCTCAGTTGCTGTGCGTGCTTGCATGGTTCATTGATGATGATTGACTCGTTCCATGTTGTGTCGTTGTAATAGAACCTTGTGCTGGGCAAGAGTGGTCAATTGGCTCGTTGCACAACGACAATGAAGACAGTGGCGGTGATGAGGGGACCGACGAGGGCGGATGATGCTGACGTGAAAGAGCACCAGCCAACCAATAAGCAGGCAAAGGAGAAGGTGTGATGGGATAGGCTGGACCGAGCTTTGCTGGTTGTTGACTACTGGAGCGTGTGAGGCTGGATGTGCGGGGGGTGGTGCTGGTGTTGCTGCGGGTGTTGGAGATGCTGCGCGTGATGCTGCTGTTGCTGAGGCATGTGTTGTTGGTGGTGGTGTTGTTGCTGCGGCTGCAGTTGGTGCTGGTGGTGGTGTTGCTGTTGTTGCTGCGGCTGTTGGTGTGGGGAGAGGTGCTGCTGCTGCTGCTGCTGCTGCTGCAACTCCGCCTTCATCTGTGCAAGCACCTGCGGCTCTGGCTGGGGATGATACGCGTTGACAATCTTCTCGGCGCACTTGCGAGCGCGGCTGCCACTCGTCGCGGTCACCGTCATAAAGTCTGATCACGAAGGGAAGTTGCAACGTTGCAAAATGAGGAGGGGGATGGCGGGAGGAGCACATTGCAAATGAGAGTTAGGTCGCAGCAGCGGCGGTGGTAGAACGACGCTCGTTTGCGCCGTTCCCATGCAGATAAACAAACAAACAGACAGACAGACAGACAGACAAGCACACACACACACACACACACACACAGATACACAGACAGAGAGACAGACAGACACACACACACACACACACAGACAGACACACATACGCAGATACACAGATACACAGATACACAGACAATCACCACGTCCCTTCTTCACACCAATGCCCCCTGTGCGCACCTTTCATCATGTCCTGGATGCGCTCGGCCTGGCGCAGCACATCCTGCTGGAGATGGCGAATGGCCGATATGACGAGGGCGTTGTTGGCCAGCAGCGGGTCAGACAGCTCCACACTGCGCGACGCAACCTCCTCCGCCGAGGCAATCTCCGGGCACGACTCGCGGGTGCCGTCGTTGGGCACGCTCGGGGCAAGGAAGGACGTCTGGTTGTGGTAGAGGCGGGAGACGATTGAGCGGCCCGAGTACACGGAGACGCCGAGATACATGCCGTCCCGCGCATTGAAGAACGCACTGATCTGCACATTGGTGTGTGTGTGTGTGTGTGTGTGTGTGTGTGTGTGTGTGTGTGTGTGTGTGTGTGTGTGTGTGTGTGTGTGTGTGTGTGTGTGTGTGTGTGTGTGTGTGAGGGATTCAGGTAAGGGCGCGTCATATGATCGTAGCGTGATAGTATGTGTGGCTGCGTATTCGGGGTTGTGTGGTACGCACAACACAACACACAACACACAACACACAACACACCACACCACAACACAACACAACACAGAGCAGGCACGTTTGTTGCTGCACCTTTCTTTGCAAGGACTGCTCGAACGAGGCAGGGGCAGCGGCGCGATGCAGGTCCTTGGGCTGCTCCGTGAACCCGGCGTGCTTGCGACGCGCCTCCTTGGCGCGAGAGGTGAACTGATAGTTGCAGCTGCGACACGTGCGCCGAGCGATGGGCGACCACTGCCCGCACCCGCTCATGGGACAGCGCTTACAGCAGTTGATTTGCAAGCAGCGGATGCAGGTGTTGTCGCCACAGGGGGCCGACTTGGCCCCCTTTTGCTTAATCTGCCAGGGATTGAGAGCGCAATTATGTGTGTGCGTGTGCGTGCGTGTGTATGTGTGCGTGCGTGCGTGTGTATGTGTGCGTGTGTGAGTGAGTGAGTGTGTGTGTGTGTGCGTGTGAGTGAGTGAGTGAGTGAGTGAGTGTGTGTGTGAGTGAGTGAGTGAGTGAGTGTGTGTGCGTGAGTGTGTGAACAGTGACCATGGGGGGACATGTAGGGTGACTGGAGTAGACAAAGCGATCAACTGCAAGCCATGACCCATGTCCCACTTACGCCTGGGCAGTTGGGCCTCGGCGGCATCATGTCCCGGACCTTGCCCTGCATCATGGGTGCAGAGGGCATGCCAACACGGTGCATGCTGAGCGGCATGGGCATGCTCTGCGACGACATTGGAATCTGGGAGGTCTCGACATGTGAGGTTTGTGGATCGCCCAGTTTGGCGCGCTTGTTGGCTAGCTCTGCTTGTTCCCGCTCGTCATGGTGGCGCATGGTCGCGTGCTCATGCTGTTGGTGGTGCGGGTGGTGTTGGTGGTGGGGTGGCGGTGGGTGATGCGCAGGGTGATGGTGCTGCTGGAGCTGATGAGGCGGTGGTGGCTGGAGTTGATGGTGTGGCGGTTGTGGCGGTGGGTGCTGAAGCGGGTGTGGGTGGTGGTGCATTGGCTGTAAAGGCGGCAGCGGGCCCACGTGTGTGTGTGGCGGTTGTTGAGTTTCTGGCTGTTGGTGATGGTGCTGTTGCTGCTGCTGCTGTTGCTGTTGTTGATGTTGGTGCTGCTGTTGGTGCTGCTGTTGCTGGTGCTGTTGTTGTTGTTGTTGCTGTTGTTGATCTTGTTGCTGTTGTTGATCTTGTTGCTGTTGTTGATCTTGTTGCTGTTGTTGTTGGTCTTGTTGTTCTGACCGTTGCTCTTGCTGCTCTTGGTGTGGCTGTTGTTCTTCCCCTTGTTGGTGCTGTTCCGGCTGTTGCGGCGGGAGTGGGGGCTGGGGCTGCTGTTGCTCCGGGTCATCTTGAGGCTGCTGCTGCTGCTGCTGCTGAGTGGGCGGTGGGGGTGGCGCAACCACGGCGCCAGGGCTGTGATCCGGCGCCTGTGGCTCATCTGGCGATGACATGGTGCAGTGTTGTTGTCGTTCGTTGTGGATGCTGCTATGGTGATTGATGCTGGTGGGGTTTGTGGTTATCGATGTTGGCGTCGTCGTTCGTTGTTGTTTCGTGACACGCACTCAACTCGGGCGCGGACTGCCTTCCTTGGTCGTTTCCACGTGGGTGTGAGTGCAACAAGTGCGCCCAGCCAGGGCAAGGAGCCTGTTTTGTGGTGATGTGGTGATGTGGTGATGTGGTGATGATGGTGTTGCCGAACACCAAGGCAGGGAGGACAAGTCCGCGTTCGCCTTTGCGCAGGGCGCGCTTGTTTGCTGATTGGCGGGTGTGGGATGGAGCAGATATGGCATTCGACAACGGCGCGTAAATGGACGCCAGGCAATAATTGCGCGTGCTCCCCAATTCTTTTGTTTCCCCCGTTTTGTGTTCAGATGTCGCCGGTTCAAGTCCATCCCACCACAAAACACCGCAAGCAAGTCGATGTTTTTTTTTCTCTCTCATGTCTCGTTGCTGGGGGGACAAGTCCTTCGCCACACACAACATTCCACAAAAGAAAAATCGAGGATGATATGTACCAATTTCGCGTTACCAAGCTTCGTGTGCGCGCAAGCGAGAGTGAGAGTGACACAGGCCGTCGTCGTCCCCTTACACTTCTTGCTTGCTCCGTGGCTTGCTGCTTGTGTTGTCTTGCTCCAGCCACGCACCCACGCACGCCAGCAGCACCTTCTTCTTCTTCCGCTTCGACTTGCAGACAAACGTGCGTACGTGGTGGACTCAACCCCTGTGCAATTGTTGGTTTTGGCTGTTGACTTGAGCGTGGCGAGCCACCACGTTGGTTGGCTGTCCTCCAAGCCATTCGCCTCTGCCACATCCTTTTGTTTGTGTTGTTGGATTTGGGAGTTGGCAGCTTCGTTCATTGTTGTGGTCCGCCATCGTGGGCACACACACACACACACACACACACACACACACACACACACACACACACACACACACACACATCAACGAGCGCCCCTTGTCCTTTGTGTTAGTGTGCATGCTCAACAAGGTCTCGCACAAGGAAGATCTCCCCACAACCCGCAAACCACTTCTGTTCTGTGTTCTCCTTACTCACATAACACACACACACACACACAAACAGCAGCAGAGGTCACTTCTTCAGCCAGCCACACCACATGTCTGGATCTGGCCGTGGCACAGCGCGGAGGCGGCACGTTGCCTCTCGCCAGCCTTTGGAACCAATCCCCAGTGCCCACACGCCCGCAGATGATCGTACGTGTCTTCTGTGCCAGTAATTGTCGAACACACCAGCTGCAATGCCACCGTGCTACTTCGCGTGTGTGCACGTGTGCATGCATGCTTGCCTTTGCGTCCGCGCACGCGTGCGTGTGCGTGTGTGTGTCCCACACGACGAACCGTTCCTTCGTTCCTTCGTTCCTTCGTTCCTTCCCATGTGTTCCCACCTCTTGCCAGGGTCACCTTGCCTCCATCTAGCTGGCTTGAGCTTGTTCACTCATCCCTTGCATCGTGTCGTGCATATGCGGGTCCCCTCTATCCTCCCTCCAGCATCCAACTATGACTTGATGCCCATCGCAAGCATGAACCAGTCTTTGTTCTCGTCAACAAAGAGTCTCTTCAAGATCCTCAAGCCCCTCGACTCCTGTACGTCGGTCGCGGTCATCATTTTGCTGCGCCCCCACATGCATTCACGCACACATGCGCACGCACATGCGCTTGTGTGATGTTGCTCATGATGCTCACGCTCGTCGCATGCGTGTCTGCAGCTGGCCCGTTGCCCGGCCTCTCCGCGACTGGCAAGAGCTCTGCGGACCTGTGGCCCCATCCAGACACTCAAGGTGAGAACAGGCACAGCAGGAAACAAAGCCCTATTGTCCATAGGGTGGAGCGTGGGTGTTTGACTGCGCTGTGCCAATGACTGTAGCGTGTGTGTGTGTGTGTGTGCTTGTGCGTGCGTTGCTGAAGCGATGATGCAGTTTGTGCCGTGCACACCCCTGCATCATATGCTGACATGCACAGCTCACCACCATCGGCGTGTGTTCCTCTTTGTCCTGCGCAGTGAAACTCGAGGACCTTCCGGACCTTGCTGCCGCCTGCCGTGTTGTGGATGAGTTCACGGCTGCGCGCAACACCGTGCAGCAGCTGACCGGCAGCGACGTCCAGGCTGATATCGACGCCGTCAAGCAAGCGCAACATCTCCTCGCATCCAAGCCCACCCTCTCCTTTCCCTGGTCTGCACCTGTGTGCTCTGTGTGCGTACGTGTGTTTGTGCGTGTGTGAGTGCGTGCGTGCGCGTGTGTTTGTGTGTTTGTGTGTGTGCGTGTGTGTTTGGTCGTTTGTGTGTGTGCGTGTGTGCGTGCGTGCGCGCGCGCGTGTGTGTATGTGTGTGTATACTCTGTACAACGCAGGGTGTGATTGCACGTGTGAAATACGTCGTACGCACGTGATCGCACCTTACGCACGTGATCGCACCTCACACTTGGCATGTGGCGTGTTTGTTGCGGCAGCATGATGGCCCTTGCTCTTCTGGACAGCCCAGCCAAGCGCCTTACCGTCAGCGAAATCTACAAGGTAACACGTGTGTGTGGATGTGTGTGGATGTGTGTGGATGTGTGTGGATGTGTGTGGATGTGTGCGTGTGTCAGTTTGTCAGTTATTGCAGGTGTATGTGTCTGCACGGCTGTGTGCATGCAAGATCATGTTGCGTGCGCTCACGCGACTCGCCAACGCTGCTGCAACCAATTGTGCAGTGGATCAAGGCCATGTTTCCCTACTTTGCCAGCTTAGAGGCGGGGTCTGGCTGGAAAAACTCTGTTCGACACAACCTCAGGTAATGGCAATGAGGACAGGCCAGCCGCACAGCAGCACTTGAGCACACACAGAGATTGGGAAGCACACACGCACAGAAGGCTACACAGACAGACGCACAGGCACAGACAGGCAGGCAGACACACAGACAAACGCACAGACGCACAGACAAACACACACAGACACACAGACAAACGCACAGACGCACAGACAAACACACACAGACACACAGACAAACGCACAGACACACAGGGACAGACAGGCAGGCAGACACACTCACACAGACACATGCCATACGCGTGATGCTGCAAACAGACCTCACCTTTGTTTTGCATGCATGCAACGCAGTTTGAATTCGCACTTCAAGCGTGTGTCCCGGGAATCAAACGGAACAGAGAAACCGGCGTCTGTCGGCAAAGGGTCATACTGGTCCCTCAAGTCCATGTCGCTCCCGCATATGGAGGATCAAATGGCCGCCATCACATCATCATCCGTGAGTCACACGTGATCGTGTGTGCGTGTGTGTGTGTGTGTGCGTGTGCGTATTCGTGTTCGCGATCGTGTGCCTGTGTTGTTGTTGGGCGTGCTTTCCTGTCTCTGAGCGTTCTGCTAGTGCACACCACAATTATTATGCTGAACGGTTTCCTTCTACTTCACCTGTGTGTTTTGTTTTGTGCTGTGAAGGACTGCGCCCGTCGCTATCTGGATGGCATCCAGCACGCCAAGCGTGTCGTCGACACCTTTGCACAGACCAAACCGATCCTCTCCCCATCAAAACTCAACGCAACAGACAGTATGTTGTCTTGCCCCCGGGCCCGTTATTCCTTGACAGTCACGTCTCATGTCATCACACAGCATCACACACACACAGACACACACACACAGACACACACGCACACACAGACACACACACACAGACAGAGCAACGTGTGCGATGTGCCCGTATTTCCTCCTCATATGGCACTTAAACTCATGTGTGTGTGTGTGTGCATTCTTCCTTCACAGCACCGCGGCGACGAAGACGACAATCAAAGTCAAAGACAGCACGCGCCCGTGACATGCGCGAACGTACGCAACTGCTTTGTGTGCGTTTGTGAGGGAGAGCTGTTCTACATTTCCTCAGCCGTTTTTACTTTGGGAATGCACTCATGTGTCAATGCTCACTGGTGTTCTTGCTGTCTCTTGCGCTGCATGACTTTCCGTTGCAGTGGATGCCATTGCACACACACTGCTGTCCCTCAAGTCTGCAAACGCCAAAGGATTCAGATCAAAGCCGCTTCCCTCCATCAAGGTGTGTGCAAGTGTATGCGAGTGTGCGAGTGTGCGCGCATGTGTGTGTGTGTGTGTGCTGGTTTTATCTTGCTCCCACCCATGCAGGTGCGCATGTGAATGCGCTGTGTGTGTGCTTCAGTCTGGTGTGTTCATTGTGCCACTGCTCGCCCTCCTCCTCACCCCCTCCCCACCCCCCTGCTCACACCCCCCTCCCCACCCCCTCCACCGCCTACATGTGGACATGTGTGCAGCGGACGGGGTCTCCGCCATCGCCCACGGCCGGTGCCGGCATGGACGCGTCCACGCGCACGTCGAGCGCCGTCATTGCGGGCTGTTACGATCCACAGGCCCGCCTCTCCACCGCCAGCTCGTCCCGCCAAGGTGACATGCCGCCCTCGCAACACTCATGGCTCTTGCTTCTGCCTCTCTTGCACATGTCCCTCTTTTGTCTCTCCGTCTGCACCCCCCCCCCCAACTGTTGCCGTGTCTCCCATCTCTTGCTTCTGCCGTCGTGGGGTTTGTATTTGTATGCGTCTGGTGGTGTGATGTGACGCCTTCTGTCGACATGTCTCCACTTTTTTTTTGTATTCTCGATTCCTGTCCGCTTGCGTTGCCTTCCCAATCCCGCGTCTGCCACCATGCGCTCACACACGCCGGCGTTGTCACGTGCGGTGCAGACGAGACGGAGTTTGTTGTGCTGCAGTCGGCGAACAGCACAACGACGGCGATTCGCCGGTCCCGCGGCGCCAGCGGCCGCTCGGCACACAGCGCCGCCATGGTCCGTCTCATCGCACGCACACACACACACACACATACACACATGTATATTTTTTACACATGTACACATACACACATACATACACACAGACACACACACATTTACACACACTTACACACACATACACACACATTTACACACGCACGTGGTGTCTTGAGACGGCATGCATGTATATTTTTACACATGTACACATACACACAGACACACACACACACATTTACACACACACATACACACATTTACACACGCACGTGGTGTCTTGAGACGGCATGAACGGACGCATCTCTGTATCTGACAGCAACTTGCGCAATGTTTGCTGCTTGCAGGACTCGCGAACGGACGAAGGCCAGGCGCCACCGATGTTTACGTTCACATCGCCAAGTTCGTTTTCATGCTCACCGTCACTACTGATTGCATTTGGCGCTGTTTGCATGACCTTGCATGGCCTCTTCTCCTTCTCACACCGTGTCCTCGCAATGATGCGCATTGCAGTGTCTATGCCAGCACACCAGTCTGCATCCGCCAACGGCGCAAAGCAGAGCACATCGCGGCGAGGTACAGAACACACACACGCACACGCACACACGCATACACACACACACACACACACGCACACGCACACGCACACACACATCCCACACACGTGGTCGTGTCACCTTTGAATTGGTTTCCGCTCACATGTTCCCCATGTTTCAACCATTCCTCCTCCAACACCACACAAAGCGGGCGACCTTGTTGCGCGCATGGACACGGCCACCGACGACGAAATCAACGCAACGTATGATGTCACCCGTCTTGCCCACGCCTCTGCGCTGTTGCGTCCTTTCTGTTCATTTCACAGTCGCCACCTCACACTTGTCACCTCACACTGGCCTCTCCTGCGTCCCGCGCCCAACACCACCACACTTCCCGTTGGCTTCACTACCACCACCAGCGCTGCCCTGCTCTCGCTCGCCGGCGTCACTGATGTCAATCTCTTTGAGTCCAAGTCTTAGCTGTAACCTCGATTGTGTGTTGTGATCACGCCCTTACTTGCTTGTTAGTTTGATCCTCTTGTACTCTTTCCTCCCTTCTCGTCCATGTCTGTGCGTCTGTGCGTCTGTGCGTCTGTGCGTTTGTGTTTGTGTGTCTGTCTGCCAGACTGGTTGTCTCTCAGCTTCTCTGTCCGTCTGTGTTCATTTTTACCTGACCAGACAACGAAGCACCGCAGCCCATATGCTGCGTGATGCTTTTTCGTTTCCACTTTCGTTTTCATAATGTACGTTCACCCATACATGCACCTCTCGCTTTGCCCGTGTTTAAGCGTCGTCCCCCCCCCCTCTTCTCATCATTCCTTGTCACTGCCCCACCTCCCGCCTTTCATATCCCATACATTCGTCGCTGACAACCATTCTCTTTGACATGAGACTGCGTGCTTGATGGAATACTGTAATGTGTGCGCTGTGGTCGATCGCGTGTTGCGCATACGCCCACCTACCTCTGACACGTGCTCTTCTTCCCTCTTTCTTGTTTTTCATCGTGTTGAACGCTGCCATAAATGTGTGTGGCCTGTTGCTGTTTGTGTGTTTGTTCGTTTGCGAGCATAGCGCATGCTCGTTGGGGTTGCCTTTGAACAGGCCATCCAAATACATAACTCGATCCTTCAGGCTCAGGCAACCCATTCATCGTCACACACACACACACACATGTATGCTGAGTCTCGCTTGTCCACGGCAATTCCAGGGAACCAATCAAGATGAAGAAGCACTCTGTTTACTGCGTGCGACTGACGCCCAGCTGCAATGTGTGTCATCCATCACATCACTACTGCTGACAAACAAGACGACAACCAAGATGAAAACATGAATGATGGAAAGAAGTTGACATGACTACACGACTGCATCCAGCACACACACAATAGATGCACGCTCGAAAAACTGCCTTGAGCAAGGCATCTACTACTCGAACAACAATACAAACAAACAAGCCACTCGAACGAACCGAGCGACAAAGCACTCATAGCGGACAGCCCAACACACACACACACACACACACACACACACACACACACACACACACACACACACACACACACACACACACACACACACAC
>NW_004457740.1:1317417-1325220 GCF_000188695.1 Salpingoeca rosetta | reverse complement strand
ACACACACACACACACACACACACACACACACACACACACACACACACACACATACAAAATAACCAAGCACGCGTCCCAACGCAAGTTGTGCAAGCTGTGCAAGCAATACCAGCATGGAGAGGGAAGCGACGGCGCAGTATGTGGAGCCACCGTGTGCCTCAAGCCCTGGCCCTTGCGCAAACCCGCCCTCATACGTCTGGCTGTTGAAGATGTACTGCTTGATGGCGGCGGTGTTGACCCCGGACCAGTCGTCAAGCAGTGTGCAGATGGCGCACGCGCAGTAGACGAAGCGCATGTCGTTTTCGCCACCCGTGTGCAGCGCCGTAAAGCTGCCGTCCTCCTTCTGATAGTGCTTGAGCGACGACACAATTGCTGCCCGCTCCACGCGATCAAGCGAGTCCCCCAGGATGCTGAGGCTGCACAGCGCGCAGAAGGTCATGGTCAGGTGTGCGCAGTCCTCATCGTTGGCGGGCGGCGCCCCGTTGGGCCCAAGCACGCGCCCGTTTGAAGGGGACCCGCGGAACCCACAGTACCCACGCGAGTACTCATCACTCGGCAACACCTGCGAGGGAGAGGCGGAAGCAAAGGCATGGGGGTTGGTGTTTCGTTTGGACGAGGTGCTGAACGCATGTGTTCCCAAAGATACGACATGGGCGGCGGAATGGAACCATGCAGAACACACAAGCAGACACAGAGACACTCAAGTTCTTGCCACACAGGCAGATACAGGCAGACAGACACACAGACAGACACACAGACACACAGACACAGACACACAGACACACAGACACACAGACACACAGACACACAGACACACAGACACACAGACACACAGACACACACACACAGACACACACACACACACACACACACACACACACACACACGCCGTACCTGCAGCGAGTAGATCCAATCAATGATGCCTTGCTTCTTCGCCTCAATGTCGCCAAGACGGTCGAGGATGTCAAGCCCAGAGACTGCAAAGTGGGTCAACATCAACCGCTGCGTGTCCAAGTGAAGAAACGCGGAAGGCAGGGCCTTGAAGAACATGAGGAACGAGGTGGCGTGCCGCTGCCACCCAAACTCCCCTTGCATCTCCGCCTTCTGCTCCCCACCGCCACTCATCTTCGTTGTGTGGGTGTGTGGTTTGCTTGCTTGGTTTCTTTCGTTGTTTGCCAGTTCTTGCTGCGCACACCGCTCACGCACTCGCTGCTCACCGCTCACTGCACTCACGGAACGCACCACAGCCACTCGCTCACGATGCTGCTGCCTGTGGATGTGACGGCCGGCGGGGTGGTGTCAGCGCTGGGCTTGAGCTGCGGCCTGGCTGCCCTGTATCTTGTATCCTTGTACGCGCTGCCTCAGCCCAGCAACCGCAACCACCCGCGCGCGGTCATCGCCAGATGCATCGGCGCATCCGCCGCCACGATCGCCAGCCCGCTTGCGCTGTACGCTGTCTACCACTCCTCCAGCCCAGCCGCTACTGGTGTCCTCGACGCCATCTGGCTCACAAACGCACCCGCCACGCCAGCAGCCTCCTCGCTCATGGCTGGCAGCCCATGGCTCGCGCACCACACACAGGCGACGCTGCGCGGGCTGGTGCTCTTTGCGCTCCTGTTCGCCGGGCCGCTCCTGCAGGCGGCGCTGGACAGCCTCGAGTACCGACGGCAGGAGGCACGGCGCGCAGCAGTGCGGCAGGCACTCCGCAACAGCCATGCTCACCACCGCCACCCCGGCACCACTGACGGCACTTACGATGACGACAGCGACGCCCAGCACTACGACGAAGAGTCGTCGTCTCTGCACTTCCTTCGCAACGTCGTTGTGGCGCCCATCACAGAGGAGATTGTCTTCCGCGGCTGCATCACCGCGCTCATGCTGCCGCACATGTCTGTGGCCGCGTGCAACCTGCTGTGCCCGCTCATCTTCGGTATCGCACACTTTCACCACGTCCTGCGTGGCGTCCCCGTGTCTGTCGTCAGCGTGCAGCTTGTCTACACCTCCGTCTTTGGCTCGCTCTCCTCCCTCCTCATGCTGCGCACGCACTCCCTGGCCGCCGCTGTCGCCGCCCACATGTTCTGCAACCACATGGGCCTGCCAGACTTTGAGGGCGCCCTCAACCACCGGCACAGGACGCTGGTCCTGGGCGCATACGTGTTTGGGCTCGTTGGCTTTGTTGCAGCTTTGTGCTTCCACTCCATCGTGTAGCCATCCCACCTCTTCCTGGTGTGGCAGCCGGGTCAGCCGGCATTGGCTGCTCTTGACCACCAACGCGGCGAGCATGCCCCAGATGCACACACTACGCAGGCCCTTCTTGCCGACACACCGCATCCTCCAGCCTGCGGCACGACAGCGTGCACTGCATCGCAAGCAGGCAGCCTTCTATTCACATCATCACAACAACAGTAGCAACAGCAGCAACAAAAACCACGCACGTGCCATGGCACTGCCTATTCAACGCCATCATGCATACATGAGTGCCGCATGCACACGCGACATCAGCCGCTGTGAAGAGACCGAGCGGAGGAGAAGAGCGGGCAACAGGCACTCACACGTGCAACAGTTACACAAAAGACGGGCCAAGACAACGGGCGACAGAGACAGACGACTAGCCATAGCCAGGCGGAGAGGCAAGAGGACAGGAGGGAGATGGAAGCGGGTGAAGGGCTGGATAAAGGTGGGTAGGATGCAAAGTGAGACAAGAGAGCTGTGCGTGCGTGCGTGCATATGTGTGTGTGTGTGTGTGTGTGTGTGTGTGTGTGTGTGTGTGTGTGTGTGTGTGTGTGTGTGTGTGTCTATTCTGGATAGCCGTGCCAGGGGCGGCGCGGGGCAAGGTGGATCTTTTTGCCGTGATATCTGAACGTGACGACGCCAAAATACGCTGTTCGTGGCACACCGTCCTGTCAGCAGTGATTGGCGGTGGAGTGGTGGGGGCAGTAGGGGAAGTGCAAGCATTGGCATGGGTGAGTGAGAAAGGTTCAGGCGCACGTCGCGTGGTGCAGTGATAAACGAACACGTCATGACACGATGGCCCAAACAAAACAGGTCAGAGCAGAGGCAAGGGAGAGAGTAGAGAGCAGAGAAGCGGAACACAGAGAAGAAGAGAGAAACTGGGAGACGGCTTTGCGAACAGAATGGCAAGGCGGGCAGCAGGCGACACCTTCAAGTCGTCCATGATGCCGATGCGCTTGGCGATGCCTTCAAAGTCACCGCGGCGGTCCGCGCTGTATTCGATGCGCAGCAAATCGCCCCCGCCCCGCTCAACGTCGTCCACGTTCACCTGAAGCGCGTGGAACCAGCACGTCATGGGGTCAGCAGGCATTTGTGAACGGAGGTATGTGGGTAGCGCAAACACGAAGACGACGACACAGACACAGACACACATGCACGCAGACACAGACAGACAAACAGACACACGCACACACACACACACAGACAGACAGACAGACAGACACACACACACACACACATGGAGCATCTACTGACGAGCTGGGCCTTGACGTAGACTTCTTCGAGGAAAGCGAGATCATAGTTGTCCTTCAGAAGATTCGACAAGTCCTTCTGTGTAAACTTAATGTCCGCCTGTTATCACAAACATGGCAGCCGTTGGCAGCGTTTGACAGTGGGGTGGGTGGACAGGTGGTATTAGAAGCAAGCAAGGACGTGTGGGGGCATGCATGAATAGGGGCAAGCAAGGCAGCAAGCAACCAAGCGGGAGCGTGGTGCGTGCGTACGTCTGAGAGCTGAATATACTTGAGGTACTGGTCAAAGAACTGCCCGCGGGACACGCCAATCCTGCACACCATCACAGCAGCAGTAGTGGTATGACAGACGACAGCGGTGAGAGAAGTGGTTTGGGGGGGGGGGCGGTGCCGCAGGCGAAGAAGCGACGTTGATGGTGGAACCAAGACGTGCACATGGGCGATTGAGGAACGAGAAGGCACGACCGACACAGACACAGGGAAGCGCATGCGCACAGAGGGATACAGAGACACACAGACACACAGACACGCACACGCACAGAGGAATACAGAGACACACAGACACACAGACACACACACACACACACACACACACACACACACACACACACACACACACAGATACAAACAGGCCGGGCCGCACCTGCCAAACGTGCGTGTGCGGGAGATCTCTGGACGGATGCAGGCGCGCTCGCGGCGCTGCTCGTGTTCGCGCATCCAATCGTCCCAGAACGACTGTGGCCACTTGGACGACAGCTGACGCCAGCAGCGGTGGTAATGGTGGCGATGGTGGCGATGGTGGTGATGTGATGATTGTGATGATGGTGGTGAACAGTGTGAGCTTGTGCACGGTCCACACGCACACGCAGGTGATATGTGTACATGTGCGTGCGTACGCGCGTGTGTGCATGTATGTGTGGGAAGGGGGCATGTATGCGCGCAGTCGTTGCTGGGTACCTCCTCTGTCCAGAGAGATCGGAGCATCATCCATCCAAGACCGCCGAAGAAGTCGCTCCGATACAGCGCCTCAGGGTCCTGCACATATCCTTCCTTACCGTTGTCGTTCCACGCTGTCAAAACCGCATCACAGGCGGCAAACAACAGACATGCGTGAGCATACACCTCCCGTGTGTGTGTGTGTGTGTGTGTGTGTGTGTGTGTGTGTGTGTGTGTGTGTGTGTGTGTGTGTGTGTGTGTGTGTGTGTGTGTGTGTGTGTGTGTGTGTGTGTGTGTGTGTGTGTGTGTGTGTCCCTGCCCCCTCTCTGTCTTTCCCCCTCTCCCTGCTCTCTCTGTGTTGTGATGCGTGTGTGTGGTGTACTTTGTCCTTTATTCATTCTTGGTGCGCGACTGTTGCACACCGCGTGTGTGCTTACAGCGGCGGACCCGTCACATCACGGAGGTCCGTCTGCGGAACATGGCCGTGCCCACTGACGACGACAGCCCCACCCCAGGCGCCCAGAAGTGGTTTTCCTTTTTCACCATCTCCACAGACTCAGGTGTGCGTTGTGTATGTGTGTGTGTGTGTTTGTGTGTCGTACCTTGAGCGTCTGTTCAGCACTTCAACGCCGACTCATAATGCCTGTTGTACTGTGTTTGCCCCCCCCCCCCCTCAAAGTCATCTACCAGAGCGAAGTCACTCGATGCTACAAGGTGAGGCGAAGCGCCAGGAGCGCCGTGTTGTTGTTGCTTGCTTGCTATCTCAGCGCCGTGGCACCCCGCCCTTTCCCTTGCTCGCTCACCAATCCTCCGCCTTCACTGCTCCTTCCTTCCTCACATACACTCTGCTTATTACACAGAGCGCTTGCTGGCGCACCGTGAACCTGTCGTGCCGGGCACTTCGCACCCAAACGCGCGGCAACCGCATCGCAGTGCAGGTGTGGATCAAGCCCATCACCGCTGCCGATGGCTTTGACGTCGACCCTGTTGAACCCAAACCCGCATCCACGGACGGATACACGCTGCTTCGCCGCTACGTTGTTGACCTCTTCGGCCTCACCCTCCTGAAACAAGCGGTGATGACACGCGCACCATATCATCCTATGCTCATTCCATTCGTCGATGTTCACACACTCACACGCACACGCACACTCTCTGTCTGTCTGTCTGTGTGTGTCTGTCTGTATGTTTGTCAGTCTCTGTGTGTGTGTGTGTTTGTTTGTCTGTGTGTGTGGTGTGTGTGTGTGTGTCTGTCTCTCTCGCTCACACTTGTACACACACTCACACGCATACTCACTCAAATGTGTATCATCTCTTGTATCCTCGCCAATCTCATCTGCGTGCTGATTGCACACCAGCCCGAGAACACAGATGTGCCCCATTCCGAGAGCAACGCTCTTCTCATTGCGCTCGGCACCTGCTGGTACCTCGCATCACCGCTGCCCCCAGTCAGTCACAGATCATGCCCTTGCGTAGGCTCTTGTGTGTGTGTGTGTGTGTGTGTGTGTGTGTGTGTGTGTGTGTGTGTGTGTGTGTGTGTGTGCATGTTTGTGTGTGTGTGTGCGTGTATGTTTGTGTGTTTGTGTATGTGTCTGCTTCGGATTGTGCACGTGTGTGTGTGTGTGTGTGCCTGTGTGTCGTGACCGCCCACGCGCACGTGACGTGCGTGCGTGCATCCACAGCACTTTAAGCGCACCTGTGACTCATCCACCTCCCAATACCGCCCCGCCCCGTGCAGGACGCCGTGCGAGAGCGCCTGCCGCCAAAATACCTTCGGGCGCAGGCTGTGTCCATACGGCGCATGTACACGGAGACGTCGCTGAGCCGGCTCATCAGCCTGTGCACGTCATTGGAGCAGGACACGCGCTGGGACCGACTCAAGGGCGAGGACGTCTGGCGATCGGAACACCGGTACGCTCCTCTTCTGATCGTGTGATGTTGTGATTGCGATGCGTCCATTTTGTGGTTGTGGTTTTATTCTGAATGCGTCTACACATGTGTGTGCGTGTGCGTGTGTGTGTGTGTGTGTGTGTGTGTGTGTGTGTGCGCGCGTGTGTGTGTGTGTTGCTCTGCTGACTTGTGCTGCCTGTGCAGTTGTGATGATCACACATGCATGGCATCGTTGTCTGCACTCGAGCGAACCCACTGCCGCTGACAGCCCATTCAGCTCATTCTTCCGTCCTCTTCCCCACCGTTACCCCCTTCACTCCTAATACTTTCTGTTCACATGCGTATGCTGTACACATGCGATCGCCATATCCAGCGCCCGCCTTGAGCGAACCCGCGCGCGCGTGTCGTTCCTCAAGCTCAAATTGGCTGCGCAGCGCACACGCACGGACCAGGAGCGGGCGCGCGTGGACAAGCAGAGGGAACAGCTTCTCGAGAAACGTACGCATGCACTTGGCATGTGCCCTCAGCTGGGGTGACACCTTTGCTGATTGCGGTGTGTCTGCGCACGTGTGTGGACGAGTGATTCACCACCCATGTCATCTCTCCATCCTCTCACGCTGCCGCTCCTGCTGCCATCCTTGCCGCGTGTGCGTTGTTGTGCAGAGCGGGTGATGGAGAGACGATATGCGGACTTGGACGAGCGCATCGCCGCCCTCAACGACAGAAAGGATACATTCGCAGACACCGAGCACAAGCTCAAGGAGGTGTGCGAATGTGTGCGTGTGGGATTGTGTGCGTGTGCGTGTGTGTGTGTGTGTGTGTCTCAACGAACGTTGACGTGTCGGCCATTTGGTGCTTGGCTGCGCTGCTTGTATTCGTTCACACAAGATACAGCATCCGTGCTATTGCACAACACGCGCCAGACACATGTTACATGTTCAGCCCTCTCCATGCTCATGCAACGGTCTGTCTGCCTTGTGCACCACAGGTCCTGCTGGCACGCGACATGCGGCAGGCCGTGCTAGTGCTGGAACTCTACTCCGTCTACCACGTCAAGCCGGTACACCGCGCGTGCCACAACTTGCTCGGGTCTTGATGCGTACACACGCACACACACACACACACGCACATACACGGTCTGACAACGCAAAGTCATCGTCGTCTCATTTCGCACACGCCCATGACCGACATATGTTTCTGTGTTGCGTGCATGCGTGTGTGTTTTTGTCTCTGCGTGTGACAGATAACGGAGGACCTGTGCTCGATCATGGGCATTGAATTGCCGAATGGAACGTTCACAGACAGAGACGATGATGCAATTGCCACTGCTCTTGGTAAGGTGACATTCCTGCATCCATACACACACATACACCATGCACTCGTTTTCACGCCTCACATACCACGAACACACACACACACACACACACACACACACACACACACACACACACACACACACACACACACACACACACACACACACACACACACACA
>NW_004457740.1:1280473-1316843 GCF_000188695.1 Salpingoeca rosetta | reverse complement strand
CACACACACACACACACACACACACACACACACACACACGTGTGCAGGGTATGTTTCGCACCTGGTGCTGATGATCAGCAAATACCTGCAGCTGCCGCTGCGGTATCCCATCAAGCTGCTCGGCTCGCGATCCTCAATCACAGACGACATCGCCTTTGACCGCTCCGACCGCCCTCGAAGGTCTGTGTTCCCCTCTGTGCTGGCTGCCCCACCTCACTTTCTCATGGCAGCTCATGCGGTCGTTCAACACACACACACACACACACACATCTTCCTGACTTCCTCACCACTGCAACACTGCACCACGACGATGATGATGGTGATGATGGTGATGATGATGGCGGTTCGCAGGTTCCCGCTGTATCCGCGTGTGAAGGACCGGTCCATGTTTGAGCGGGGCGTGTTCCTGCTGAACAAGGACGTGCAGCAGCTGCTGGAGCACCACGGCATTGGCGTGCGCGATGCGTTGGCCACGCTGCCAAACATTCGCCGCCTCATGCTCCTCCTCTACGACTTCACCAAGGTGTGCACGTACCCCTCCTGACCGCATATCACTCTGCCTTGTTGTCTGCGACATGTGTGCGTGTGTGTGTGCACGTGTGTGTGTGCGTGTGCGTGCGTGTGTGTGCATATGTATATGTGTGTGTCTGTGTGTCTGTCTGTGTGTCTGTCTGTGTGTCTGTCTGTCTATGTGTCTTGTCTGTCTGCCTTCCCCCTTACATTTTGTGTCACTCACCACAAGCAACATGCTCTGGCACTGCCACCATCAACCAACACTTTGACACGACAGCAACACAACCCGGATCATGGCACCCCGGCATAGCGCATGGTCATCTGTTGTCCGCTGCGGCTCTTGTTGCGTTCATTTGTTTCGCGTGGTATTGTTGTAATGTTACCAATACATGGTTTACTGTTGGTTGTAGTTCAGCTGCGATGAGGTGGTTGGTGGGAGGGCAGTGAATGAAGGGGCAGTCGCGAGCGAGCAGGAATATAAATGAAAGGAAGATCGCGTACCAGACACACACACACACACACATAGAATCGATATGACACACCACCACGTGCACCTCATCACAATACACAATAAAACCACCACACACAACCGCGCTGAAACTAGTGCACACACCTGCTAAAAGCACGACAAAGAGGCTTAGTACAAGGGCCAAGAGCAGATAGAGCGGCATTCAGGGAGAAAGCGGTGACAACGAAAGCAGATTCCATGTGTGTGTGTGTGCGTGTGTGTGTGTGTGTGTGTGTGTGTGTGTGTGTGTGTAAGGTGAGCTGGAAGGGTGAGCTGAACAACACCGACGCTGCCTGCTGAGGCTCTCAATGTATTCACTGTGGCTGGGGTGTGTTTGGGACTTGTAGCAGCTCTGTGGCAGTGCTGGCAGCTCCTGTGTTGGCCTTTGCTGCGGATGACTCGCGCGGTCGGTCTCCGCGCCGAGATCTCGCTGCAGGGACGATGGTGAGCTGGTCCACTCGTGGGTTGGCGATGAGTTCTGCGGGCCCGTCTCGCGCGCGTGGGCCTGTTCCAACAAAGATGACGTCGTCGTTGTCATCCTTGCCAATGATTGTGGCCTGTGGTGCCACCTTGGCGGTGTTCTTTGACTTCAAGTAGCTCAGCACCGCACATCCCATCCAAGCCAGTGCGCACAACACGCCCACCACAATTCCCGCGACTGGGACATGTCCAGTCATGCCGCCGCGGCTGTTGGCGCTCTTTGCTCGTGTGCCTTCTTGCTTGCTTGCCTCTTCTTCTTCTTCTTCTTCTTCTTCTTCTTCCTCCTCCTCCTCCTTCACTTGTGCTATCTCTGCCCATACACCACCGCCATCAACACCCACTGCTGCTGGGGATGTCCTTGCTTGCCGGTCGGCCGTGAGCTTCAAGGTTGTGTCGTTGTCGTTGTGTGTGGGTGTTGTTGCCAACGAAAATCGCTCACAAACGCAAACAAACACTCGCCGCACACGAGGAAGGACAACAACATCCAAGACACTCAACAAGACAGCCAGATACACACGCCAGCGAACCAGCCAGCAGGGAGCGGGACGTATGGTGCTGGGAGAGTGAAGGGAAGACAAGCAGAGAGGAGACAACACGTTGTAAGCTTGCAGATACAGAGTGGAGTTTGAGAGACAATTGTAACCAAAGCAGTCAGTGTCACACTTGCAACAGCGGTTGACCGTTGCAGGCACGCAGCACGCATCAGCACACAACAAATCATGTTCACGCTGCTGCAAACGCTTGTGCGTGGGTGCCGCAGCACACCCACAGACTTGACGCTGGGCTTCCTTGGACCCGGTTCTGCGGGCAAGACCAGTATTGCGGCCGTGATTCGCGGAGGTGCGTGTATGTGTGTGCGTGTGTGTCTGTGTATGTGCGTGTGTGTGTGTGCGTGTACGTGTGTGTGCGTGTACGTGTGCGTGTGTATCTATGTGTGTGTGTGTGCGTGTTTGCGGCTGTGATGCTGTAGAACATGTTTGATTCACTTGTGCTGGCTGCTATCTCACGGGTGTTTATGATGGTGGGGATACAGAGCCGTTGGAGGAAGTCTCAGAGACCATTGGGCAGGATGTGTTCCACTTTCGGAGAAAGAAGGCCAACATCACCGCATACGATCTCGGTGGTGGCGAGCGCATTCGTGGCATCTGGGAACGCTACTACGCAGAGGTGTGTGCGTGAGTGTGCATGTGGATGTGTGCGTGACCGTGCATGTGGATGTGTGCGTGACCGTGGTTTGGACTTGAGAGGATTCCTCGAAACGGCAGAATGTCAACTACCACATCCACACATCCACACATATACACGCACACACACATTCACTCGCAGCTGTTCTCTCTCTCACTCACATTCGTACACTCACACACGTACACACACATGTCATCCCGCCACCCAATGCAGATCCACGCGTTTGTGTTTGTCGTGGATGCATCTCAGCCTCTGTCAGAGGCACGGGAGGTGTTGTGGAACATGCTGAAGCACGACTTTGTGGGCGGGAAACCAGTGCTTATCATGGCCAACAAGCAGGATGTGGACACGGCCAGCTCGGCGCAGCTCGTCTCACGCGAACTCGCCATTTCAGACCTTGGTACGTTCACTAACACAGCTACACAAGTGCGCGCGTGTGTGTGTGTGTACGTGTGTGTACGTGTGTGTGGCTGGCCCTGAACTTCCCATCGCATCGCGGATGGCGACGACTCAACTCCTTCTTCCATCCAAATGTGCTGGGCCATGCTTGTGACAGCGTCAACACATGGCAAGAGCCCTTTCCAGCTTGTGGAAGTGTGTGCAATTCACTCTTCAAAGGCTGGCATCCTCAAGGCTGTAAGTTGAACACCACACGACATGATGCGTGTGTGCACGTGTAGTCAGCCGCTGTATGAGGCCATTTGGATTTGGTCCTCCCACCTCCATCACTCATCCAAATTGCCTACGCACACACGCGCGTATGTGCTTCAGATTGACTGGTTGATAACGACGCTGTTGGAGGACTTTGAGGGCGCAACGCAGCGGCGCGCGAAAGAGATGCAGCAGCAGGCGGAGGTTGAGGCAAAGGAGATGAAGGAGAAGCAAGAGCGCATTCGGAAACGAAGGGAGGAACGCGAACGAAAGCGCGCACTGGAGGAAGCAGCACAACAACAACAGGAGCAGAAAGAAGGGGACGAAGGGCAATCAGATGCACACGCAGCGAAAACACCGGCAGATGGTCAGTGTGGAATGGAAAGCGCAATCACTTTACTCCACGTTCATGCAGTCTCCAATCCACCATGGTCATACACACGCACGCAACCCTGTGCGCACGCGCAAATATCAGCATTTGTCTCAGCTTGCCCTCACCCCTCTTCCACCACACACACACACGCACGCACACACGCACACATCCACGCACACATCCACACACACACACACATGTTCCACTGCCAAGCAGAGGGCTATCCACTGCCTGGAGAGGCGGTACCGTCATCGTCGCCACCCATCACGGCTGCCCCCGTGTCCCACGACCGCATCGTGCCGCTTACAGATACGGGCGATGGCGACGATGGTGACGATGGCACAGAGACGCAGCGAACCAGGGACGGCGGCAGCGAAGATGAGGGGGATCGTACATCGGTGAAGAACAGCGATGACCTGGAGGTCGAGGATATGTCGATGATGGGAAGCAGAGCGGAGGGGGGTGATGCGGAAGAAAGGACAAGCGACAACAAAGACAACAGCAGTGGCACCGGTGATGGCGATGGGGGTGATGCAGCGAAGCAGGACAGTGGCGAACAACCGCAGAAGGAGCCGTTGTTCTCGCGTGTGAATCCGCCGCTTCCGCAGTCGTTGAATACAGACGACAGAATAGCCGATGCATCGAGCAGGTCAAAGAAACAACCACAACCACAACCACAACCACAACAACAACGACAGCAGCAGCAGCCGAGTAGTGGTGTGAAATTGGCGCCGCTGCATCCACTGGATATCATTTCCGCGGCCAAGAGCATCAAGGACGCATCTCTTATCGAGCTCGGTACCAACCAACACACATACACAGTGTGTGTGTGTGTGTGTGTGTCTGTGTGTGTCTGTGCGGGTGCAGGTGCGGGTGTGTGTGTGTCTGTGTCTGTGTGTCTGTGTCTGTGTGTCTTCTGTAACATCGCATGATATTTCCACCTCTCACCCCGTGCTCGTGGCGCTGTTGCTTTGTCACTGCAACTGCTGCCGCCTTCTTCTTCTCCTGTTGTTGCTGCTGCTGCTGCTGCTGCTTCAGTGCGCGCGGCGGCGAAGGCGTACGCGACGCTCAAGGGCGAGCCCGTGCCAAGCGAAGGCGACTTGCAGTGGAAGATGTACCGTGCAGCATGCAAGGAGTGCTGGCAGCAAATAATCAAACAGGCGCGCAAGGGCAAGCGCTTCAGCATGGATCGCCTCGCTATCCAAGCACACACGGGCTGGTCCGCCATCGTCAAATACGTACGCGAGCACATTCATGATGCACACACAGACACTCACACACACACACACACACAGACACACACACACACTTTCTCTCGTTCCCCGGCGCATATGGTGTGTCATGTTTGTGGCCATGTTTGTGATCATGTGCTCTGCGTTCATTCCATTGTGTGCTGCCGTGACCTCATAACCCTTCTCACACACCTGTCCATACCCTAATTGGCTGCTGTACCAGGCGTGGGATGAGCGCGTGTACGGGCCACGACCACCGCAGCTGACGCCATCGCCAGAGCAGTGGCCGCGCGAGCACTTTGAGACAGACGCGGGATACGAGCAGTACCTGCAGCGGTGGGAGGAAGCACAGTCATTTGATGACCTCACATACGAACAGAAGGAACGCTATCGCCTCATTGCAGAGGTGAGGAAGCAGGGCATGGGGTGCAACACTGCTATGAATGGGCTTGGTCCTGCATGTCTGTGGCTGTTTGTGTGTGTGTGTGTGTGTGTGTGTGTGTGTGTGTGTGTGTGTGTGTGTGTGTGTGTGTGTGTGTGTGTGTGTTTGCTGTGGGAGTGTGAATGGGTTGTGATGAAAGTGTATTCCGCCAAGAACTCACCCTGTCCGCGCATCACGATTCCCTCACCCCCAATCCCCGTATGCGCCGTTTATTGTCCGACATCAAGGTTGAGCTGCACGTGTTCTTGCAGAAGAACCCGGCGTGGCGAAGCGTTCCCGTGAAGCACCGGCAGCAGAAGCTCTTTGAGTCGCTGCTTGTGCTCGAATGTGTTTCCCTGCACGAGCCACAACTCTCCTCCACAGCATAGTGTAACCAACCCCGAAGCCAAAGCCCTTACTTGATCTTGCACGCTTTGTCTCGCCTGTTGTTAGGATCGCTCGCTTCCCTCCAAACACGCGCGGATGGACTAGATTGCCGCCGCGAAAAGTTGCCGTGGCATTGGCGTGTGTTGGCGTGTAATGCGAAATGAAATTCGTCACAAATCACGTGCAAGAAAGATCCAGAGAAGAGTAGAGAGGGTACAGCGAAGAGAGACAAACGCAAGCCGACATGAGCGTGACTTAAATCAAGCTTCATCATCATCATCATCATCATCGTCATTGTGTGGGGCTGTCTCGTCATCGTCATCGTGTGGGGCTGTCTCATCATCGTCGTGTGTGACCGCGTCCGCATCACCATCACTCTGATCGACATCGTGGTCGTCATCATCATCCACATCATCCACATCATCATCATCATCACCATCATCATCATCATTCTCCTCTCTACTAGCATCACCCACATCCTCGCCACCATGACCATCGTCCACAACAGCTGTGTCGTCAACGGTGTCTGTCACCTCGTCGCCCTCGCCACCATCGTGTGCATCGTCGTGTTCTGCGTGGTCATGCGACGACGTCTTGACACGGTTGATGATGGCCTCCAGCTTCGCCTTGCGCTGGGCGTGCCGTTGTCTGGGTGGTGCGAAGCAAGTGAGAGCAATACAGGAGATATGGCGAGCCACGTGGATGTGCAAGGCCACTTCATTCAACCAACGAAACAAACAGACGAGCATACAAACATGCAAGCAACAACGAGCACTAGTTATGGCCGCACGCACACACAAACACACTCACACAGTGACATACACTTGTGCATATATGCACACGTCCCTTTACAAACCCACACACACATGCAACACACAACACATACGCAATGCACACAGGCAGGGCGGGGCACCTTGCGGACTGGCGCTCCTGCCGTCGCTTCATGAGGTCCTCCATGCCGGACTTGTCGGCCACCTCTGCAATGGCGCGCTGTGCGTCGAGTGTGCGCTGGCGGATGGAGTCCAGACGCGCCTGTTGCTCTGCGGCGTGCGTCTCCCGTCGAAGCTGGATAGCGAAGGGAGGGGGCAGCGGTAGTGATCATGCAAGTGAGGGCATCAGTGGCGAGGGAGGAAAGGCGAAATGGTGGCGGTTGTGGAGCAAGCGCCCGTTCATGTTCCTCGTGAGGGTTACATGCACAAGGGATTGACGTGCATGTGCGCGGATCAGACAACTGCACACACACACACACACACACACACACACACACACACACACTTTTGCTTCTTGGCGTCGTTTCTCTTCGGCGAGTCGCTTTTCGCCGAGAATTCTCTTCTGCTGCTCTTCTGTCTCGCGTTTCTTCCGCTCGCGCTCCTCCTTTGCCTTTGCGGCCTCCGCCTTACGCGCCGCCTCCGCTGCCTCCCGCCGCTTCCTGCAGCCGACACACACACACACACACACACACACACACACACACACACACACACACACACACACACACACACACACACACACACACACACACATACGATGACGTGAGGTGACGAAAGCGCTTGCCTCTCAATTTCAACCCTCAAGTGCATTCTTGTGATGATGCCCAGAGATACCACACACAAACACACAAAACGTTCACACTCACGCACACACGCACACACACAAACACAGATCATAAACACAGACATGCACAGCGCACCTTTCTTCCTCTGCCTTCTTCTCCTGCTCGCGTCGCTTGATTGCGTCAAACCAGTCCTCGCCATCGTCCACAACCGCCCGCCACGACTCTGTGTTGTTGTCGTCGTCGTTGTCGTTGTTGTTCTGTTCGCCCTTGTCTGCGGTGTGCGGTGTTGGCCCTCTGCCCTCCACCGCCTGCGGAGACGTTGCACCAGAGGCAGCCTCGCTCCCCGGCTGCGAGCTGTCCTGAGACATGACGCGCTTGGCGGGGGAGCGACGCGCCACAGTACGTGACCCGTCCTGTGTTGTGTTGTGGTGTGGTGTGGTGTGGTGTGGTGTGGTGTGGTGTGGTGTGTGCATTGTGTTGTGGTGTGGTGTGGTGGTGTGTTGTGTGGTGGTGTGTTGTGTGGTGGTGTGCGTCGTGTATGCGTGTGTGTGTGTGTGTGTGTGCGTGCGTGTGTGCGTGTGAAGGGGAGAGGAACGCGATAGCTGCGATGTTAGTGTGGTGCGTGCTACTGCGACATTTGACTGTGTGGGTGTTCGTGGGATTGAGCGGCCGACTTTGCGTGGATTACGCGCGTTCGTGCAGAGGTGCGTGCAACAGTGGGTCGTGGATGCAATGACAACGGCTGCAATTGATGGCACGCACCTGGAAGCTCTTCAGACGGTTGTCAAGCCCCTTTTTCTTCTTGGCGAGATGGTCGCGCCTTGGCCGTGCGCCTTGCGTGCGATCCACGCCCTTGCTGTAAGATCAAGCAGCGAAAACATTAGCGCACAAGCACCACCATCATCAGGACTGCAGCCCAAAGCGCGCAACTGCATGTGCGTGCATGTGTATGCGCGTGTGTCTGTGTTTGTTTGTGCTGGCAGCCTCGCTTCACTTCAGCAATCGACGTGCGCATGCAAAGATCATTCGAGACATGCACGAGCAAATGCACAGCGGAACAGAGAGAGAGAGAGACAGAGACAGAGAGAGAGAGGCGTGCTTGGCACAAGCGCTTGGACCCATGTCCTTGCGTACCGGGCTGGTGATCCAAGCGATGATTTGGCAGTGGACGGGCGAGACTTTGAGGAGCCTGTGGATGAGCTGGAGCTCGTGCGCTTCGACTTTGCTGCGGAAGTGGCACTCCCTGCAAAGGCACATGGTGTTGGATGTGTTGGCAATGGCAGAAGGAGGGGTGAGGCACTGCGCTGTTTCAAGCGATGCAAGCTTGTGCCAGCGCTGATATCACTTTTCAGGCGTTGGGGGGGGGGGCGTGGGGCATCAAGAATCCGCGCACAAAACTGGATCAATGTAAAAACAACGACAAGAACACACACACAGAGAGAGAGAGAGAGAGAGAGAGAGAGAGAGAGAGAGAGAGAGAGAGAGAGAGAGAGAGAGAGAGAGACAGAGAGACAGACAGACAGAGAGACAGAGAGACAGGCAGGCAGACACACACAGGCACACCAAACGCACAAACACACACAGACACACAAACACGCACAGACACACAAACACGCACAGACACACAAACACGCACAGACACACAAACACACAAATACACACCTGGGCGGACTTGGCGGGCGGCCCTTAAAGCACGAGCACGAGCGACGGGGTCGGTCGGCAAGGCATCCTCCTTCTTTTTTTTCTTCTTCTTTGCAATGGTGGCTGAGCTGCTGCTTGTGGTGGTTGTGGCATTGCTGCTGCCACTGCTGGCGCTGCCTGTGCTTGTGCGTGTCTTCATTGCACTGGTTGGCCTTGTGGTTCTGCTCCTTGCTGACGCTGAGGTTGTGCCCGCCGACGGCGATGATTTGGCTGAACTGCCACTGGTGCCTCTGCTCGTCGTGCTGCTGCCCACCACCTTCTTCCTCCGCACATCCGCCATGATGGTGGTGGTTGTTGGTGCTGTTGTTGCTTTGTGGCTTTGTTGTGGTTTGTTGCGCCGGCAAATTCAAATTGAGATATCCATTTTGTGCTGTCGGAGACGGCGTGTCAAGCGGCGCGGGCGTTGCACGTTGTGCCAGCCAGCACAACACGGTTGGAGGGTTGGTGCGTTGGTGCGTGAGCTGCAGGCAAGCGACAGGACAGGAGAACAATGGACCCGATGCATGGTACAACCGGCCGACGGGTCGGTGGCTCGTGGAAGTGTGGGGGTGGCCAAGTCGCTTGTGATACGGGTGGTGTCTGTGACACCAGCAGTGGCAGTGCCACACACAAAAACGGGAGCACACAGAGTGTGGAAGCCATTTCCTCCGCCATCCGCGAGACCATCTCCGAAGCTGTCCGAGCTCGCCCAGGGTTTTCCTCGGGGATGCCGACGCGACAAAGCGACAGCGTGCTGCATCGTCGATGCGCCCCTTCACATCCTCTTGAAAAGCAACGTGCAGGGCCCCTGTCATCCATCTCGCTGCCCTGCCTTCGCCAGTACACGGTAGCTGCAGAGGAAGGCCCACAGCACCAGCGCCACGGCAGCAGCCACCAACGGCGCACTCACGCCGCCACACATGCCACAAAACAACAACAACAACAACAACAACAACAACAACAACAACAACAACAACAACAACAACAACAACAACAACAACAACAACAACAACAGCCCACGCTTGCGCGCGCAGTGTCTGAGCAGGAGTGTGAGTGTGGGTTGCTCTGTGATGGGAACAGCGAAAGTGTCGAGCGTGCAGGCATCGGGGACAGCAAGGAGCGGGCTCCTCCGCGCAGCCCCAGGCCGCGCGCCCGTGACACCGGCAAGTCTGGCAAAACGCGACCACGCCGCTCATTTCCACCAGCTCTCACGGCAGATGGCAGCATCGTGTATCGTGGAGACGACATGCCACACCGGCAGGAGTTTGAAGCGGTGGTTGCACGTGTTATGCTGTTACAGCAAGAAATGAGAGCGCAAGCATCCCACAGGAAGCCCCGCCGCACCACCAAGACCACGTGACCACCTCACTCGCGCACATGTGCTTTCCGTCTCCCCGAACTGGAGGGCTTAAGCATGGTGGGCGGTGTACGCTCGCAATAGCTTCCTCCCTGGCAATGGCTGACCCGTGATGGGCAGATCTCATCCAAGGCGCAGAGCAGGATGGCGGCAACAACGACCCGCAGGGCGAGTGTCCTAAAGGTGCGTGAGCACTTGTGTGTGTGTGTGTGTGTGTGTGTGTGTGTGTGTGTGTGTGTGTGTGTGTCTCTGTGTGTGTCTGTGTGTGTCTGTGTGTCTGTGTGTGTGCCTGTGTGGTGTTGTTTCCTTGCTCACCCACCGCTGCAATTCCTATTGCTTCTCTCCACATAAATACCCGCGTACAGAGCCAACGAACCCGCTCTCAAGTCCGCCCAGCAACGGCCGCTGGTGACGCTTGCCGACAGTGCCGGCGGTGATGTGAGCCGCGTGGTGGCTCGAATCACCACGAGGATGGGCGTGCACGCGTTGTTGGGGGACATCAACTTGGTTTCAATGGACGAGCACGTCAGCCGCACTGTTCTGACACAGCGCGCAGAGCAATGCCAATAAAACTCGGCAACACATGAATGGCACAAGCTGCGTGGACAAAACAAAAAGGAAGGTCCAACACACCAACACGACCAACAACACTCTACACAACACGCCACCACAACTGACGACACGCCACCACACAACGCAACACAACGCAACGACCAGCCGCAAGCAGGGTGAAGAAGCACTCAGCACATTGACATGTGGCGGGGCCTGGCGGACCTTGGTCACATCAGTACCTGCAGCAGCAGCAGCAGCAACATGATATGCGCACGTGTGAGTAGACGTGGACACGTGAGGAACGAAACAGAGCCAATAACAGAGCACACAATCCAACCACACCCCATACCGCCGGGCGCTGGCACGATGTGTGTGCGCACCTGTCGTAGCGGGAGGAGCGGCGGCCCGGCGAGCGCGAACGGCGGCGATCCCGATCCCGCGAACGCGAACGTGAACGCTCTCGCCGGCTGCAGTGTCGTAGTCATGTTGGTGTGTGTGTGTGTGTGTGTGTGTGTGTGTGTGTGTGTGTGTGTGTGTGTGTGTGTGTGTGTGTGTGTGTGTGTGTGTGTGTGTGTGTGTGTGTGTGTGTGTGTGTGTGACATCCGCACAGTGCCAGCACTCGCTAAATCGAACCACTCACTGGAACAAAGCATGAAAGCCTCCGTACCTGCGACGGTCACGATCACGATCACGATCACGATCACGGTCACGGTCACGGTCACGGGAGCGAGAACGCTGGCGGGAGCGGGAGCGCCTGCTACTGCGCGAATCGTCGTCGCGGCGCCGGCTGGCATAACAGTCGAGACACGTGGTGTTGTAGACGGAGGGGGGGGGGAGGATGATGAACACATCACAACAAAGCATAAGCGAACAGAACTCGGAATCAGCGACACACGCATACACATGCACGCGCGCGCATACAGACACTCAAAGTCGGCAGCCAAGTCGGAGGCAGGGGAGAGAAAAGGGATCATGGGCGAGGCACCTTCGCGAGTCGTCGTGGGAGGGGACCTCTGCTATTCTGCGGTGCTTGTTTGGATCGTAGCGGCCCGAGGCCTTGATGTTCTGGTCCGGCCCGCCAATGCGCGTCCCACCGAGCCCGCCGCCTGCCGCGCCCATCAAGCCGTTCGTGTGAGATGACCATTTACCCACACAAGCAGCACTCAGTACAACACACATGCACGCACACATGCACGCGGAGTGACACCTATTTCGCGTCATCACGACACACAGCAGGAGCACGAGCAGGAGCACGATGAGGAGAAAAGACTGACCGAGTCTGCGGGGGAACCAGCCGTCGACGGTGCGGCCGCGCTCAAAGTCGACAACGATGCGCCGCCCATTGAGGCGCATCCCATCCGCATACCGGTACGCAGCTACGCCATGAACACGCACACACACACGCACGCGCACACGCACACACGCACGCACACACACGCACACATGATGATGAGATGATCAGAGGACGAGGGCGACGGAGATGAGCGAACGTACGCGAGGAAATGTGGCAGCGCGTGCAAGGGCTGTTGAGAGTTATAAGCGGTGGAGGCGATGTGCATCAAGAGGGGTGTTGGTGTACCTCGCATGTCGCGTTCGTGTTCAAACTCCACAAACGCGTATCCGCGCGGTTTGCCGCTGATTTTGTCGCGCACCACCGCCACCTGCAACCCCCCCCCCCCCCCATAAGCACGCGCAGGCACCAGCACGCACGCATAGGAGTGCACAGCGTAAGCGGTTGAAACAAGCTTGTGAGCGTGCGTGTGGAGACGCAGTCACGTACATGTACATGTGCACGACTCTTGTGTGCAGCCACAAGCTCGCTTGATGGCCAGCGCAGATGCGGGAAGGTATACCTGTCGGACTTTGCCGTATGACTCCATTTCCTTAAGGAGGTCGTCTTCCGTCACGTCGTAGTTCTGGATCGCACGAAGACAGCAACATCGTCAACCCAAACGCACAGACACAGTTGGTGACAGATGCAAGCAGGGAACGCGCCGGCAACCGGAGGGGAACGAAAGTACCTACACACACCCGCACACACACACACACACACACACACACACACACACACACACACACACACACACACACACGCACGCACACACACACACATCCCACCAGTCGGCCGACGAAGAGCGTCTTGTATGCATCGCCCTGAGCGTTTGGATCCTTCTCAGGGTCCCCTGTTGGTTGTTGGTCGATGGAAAGATAACAATTAAGGTTGGCAAGTGACAACCATTGGAAGTAACAACCATCAAACAGTTGAGCAAGCATGCGGATTGACAGCGTGCACAAGAGAGCAAAGGGTGGTACATTTGGACAGGGTTTGAAGGCATGTGCCACGTCGCCTTGCAACAGACAGGGCATGTGGTTGTGGTCTTGCCACGAAACGTACATTCATCACGCGCTTTCTCCAGCACCACTTTGTTCTTTTCCTCCGCGGCCTGGCGCTGTTGTGGATCCGCAAGACAGACAGCACACAAAGAGAGTTACATCCCATTGTACATGTCAGCGAGACAGCAGTTACATCAAGCGGCGTGAAATCGTTCCAGACAAATGCGCGCACGCACACTCGTACGTGTGTTGCACGTGTGTGTTTGCGTGTGTTGCGTTGTGTGTGAGTGTGCGTGTGCCATTACAGCCATGAAGATGGATACATGTGTTCACCTTCTTTGCCTTGCGCTCTGCTTTGTTCAAGGTGGGCTCAGCTTTTGGGGCATCCTTTGGATCCTCGAACTTGCTCACATAGGTTGCCACCCCAGACAAAGGCTGATTGTATGTCCTGCACACGTTGGGATTCAGTATTGTTGCAGTTGTGGAGTTGTGTTGTTGTGTGGGTGAATGGGGCAGCTGTCACATCGGCCAGAGGAACACAAAATCCATGCACATACACAGATCACACACACACACACGCATGCACGCACACACATATCACACACACACACACACGCATGCACGCACACATATCACACACGCACACAATACCTCTCGTGAGGTTCTGGTGCCAGGTCCTTCTCTGGAATTTGTGGCAAAGGCGGTCTGGGTTTGAACAAGTTCAACAGATAGGGTGGCAAGTACTTGGACATGGCTGCTGGCTCGTTGCTGGTTCGTTGCTGGTACTAGTGGTGCTGCTAGTGCTGCTGTCGTCGTCGTCGTCGTTGACTGGCTGACTGACTGGCTTGCTGGTCAATGTGCCCACTGCACTTGCGTGGTGGTGGAGGTTGTTGTAGGGTGGTGTGGTTGTGGTGAACGTCTGCTGCCAGTGGGTTGTTCCACAAAGACGCTCCCTCGGTCGGTCGATCGTGCTTTGTTACCGACACGATAAAGTGCAGTAAGTAGCCAGTGACCCTGAAATCAGTGTTAGATATTCAAACACGACGACGATGACTCATCATCGAGCAAGAAGGCTGTTTTGTGTGTTTTGGCTTGCTTCTTGCGTATTTTCCTTTTCCACCACTGACGCTCCCTCTCTTCTTCTCCCATCTCCAATCCAACATCGCCTGCCTGCCTGTCGATCCCACACCACCCACTCCTCACCACCCTTCCTCATCAACCTTCCTCACCACCCTTCCTCACTCCTCACCAACCTCACTACCACTACCAGCACCATGTGCGGCCGCGGCCCTCATCGTCGTCATCACCATCACCACCACCACCACCACCATCGCCCAGGTGTGGGTGCGTTTGTGGCTGGCGCCATGGTTGGATCGGCCGTCCGTGCAGCCACCCGCCCAGCACACCAGCGCCACGTCGTCGTGCACAGGACGGTGGTGCAGCAGCAGCCAGCGCCCCCGCCACCTGCCCAGTATGCTCCCGGCCCGTACGCTCCCCAGCCGCAGTACCCAGCATACCCACAGCCCCCACAGCAGCAGCACCAGCAGTATGCCCCGCCACCGGCTTACCCGCAGTACCCACCACAACAGCACCAGCACCAGCACCAGCAACCCCCGCCACCGGCCTCACACGCCTATCCACCAGCACAGGCACCGCCGGCCCAGCACCAGGCGCCTTACGCCCCGCCCCCTGCTAGCCAGCACCAGGCGCCTTATGCCCCGCCACCGCCAGCCCACGGTACAAGCCCATATGCGCCCCCACCAGCCACGTCTTCCCCATACGGGCAGCCGCCACAGCAGCACCACCAGCAGCCACCACAGCATCCTCCACAGTACCAACAGCAGCCGCCACAGGCCGGCCCATACGCCCAGAAGGGGCCCTACGGCTGAAAACACCCGCGCCTCACCATCCTAGTACTGCGTGATCCATCCATTGTCATGACTACTAACTTGCAGTGTTTATGACCTTGCGCCATCGCGCGCATGTATGGTGTTTCTCATTCCATTTCGTGTTTGCATCAAATTCGCCTTCGTGCGCGTTCACATGCGACGCCCACTGTATCCTGTTGCCCCTGTTTCATAGTCGCACATAGTCACGCGTGCTTTGCTTCATTCTTCCCATCCATCTTGTTGACTGGCGGTTGCCCGCCAGCTTTCCTTTCGTTGTGGTTGCTATCTTTCGCTTCCTGAGCAGCAGTCTCCTTTCGACACACATGCTTTGTTGATGTTTGGTGTGAATGAATGACCCTCCGCCCAATGCACATTCGTACACGCAATGCTGCGGTGTTGATGGTATTGCGGTTGCCTCTTTTCACTTCATGCATAAACGACCCAACAACGACACGGTGAAACGCTGCGCGCCAAGTGTGTTGCTAGTGAGAGGAAAAGGAGGCACGAGGCAGTTGGCAACGATAAAGCTGTGTGTGTGTGTGTGTGTGTGTGTGTGTGTGTGTGTGTGTGTGTGTGAAAATGAGGGAGGGGAAGCAGAGGACAGACACGCTCGCGTGGGCAAGGGCGAAGAAGAGACGTGATGGCACATCAACGCGTCTGCCGTCAGTCGTGGAGCCTGGGGTCGCAACTCAAAGCCTAGGCCTCAGAGAGGGCGTCAACGCCAGGGAGGGCCTTGCCTGCATCGTGTGCGGTGAAACGTCGTGCGGAGCAAGCGGTGAGGTGTTGGAAGACAAAGGATTGAAGAAGCAGAATGGATGGATGGAAGAACCACGCACCCACACATGAGTGCAGCATCAATGTGATCACAGGAGGCGCTGTCATCAGCAAAGAGCACGAAACCACACAGAGACAAGCCTGTTCTCCATCACCAACTGCAAGCGCCACTCCACACAACAACACTGCTGCACAGACAATCACCACCACCACCACCACCGTCATCACCACCAGCATCATCATCATCCATTGCCACCAGCATCGACACCCGCACGAACCTTCGAGGAGCTCGAGGGAGGCGCCGCCGCCCGTGCTGACGTGCGAGACCTTGTCCTCCGTGTTGTACTTGGCAGCGCACGTGGCTGTGTCGCCACCGCCAATGATCACGCAGCTGCCTTGCTCCGTGGCCTTCACGCACGCATCCATCACCCTGCAAAGAGCAGCGGTGGTGGTGGCAGTAGCAGCAGCAGTCCAGGTGTCAGCGGATGCGATGAGACAAGAGCATGTGTCGTATTTGGACAGAAACGGAGAAAAGGGAGGGCGAGAGGGGGACAAACAAACACACACACACACACACACACACACACACACACACACACACACACACACACACACACACACACACAATGACATGCGTCGCACTTGATGGTGCCGTTGGCGAACTTGTCAAACTCAAAGACGCCCATGGGACCGTTCCACACAATCGTCTTGGCGCGCAGAACAACCTCCGCAAACCTTCAGTGAACAACACACACACACACACACATACACACGCACACACACGCACACACGCAGGCAGGCGGTCGTGAGTGAAGGTGTGTAGTAACGATACATACAGGCGCACATGTGTGTGTACAAGTGCATAAATGTGAGTGTATGTACATGTGTGTGAGTGCGTGTGCACGGACGTGTTTGCGGACTTCTCGCCGACATCGAGGCCGAGCCAGCCGTCAGGAATGCCTGTCTCGTCCGTGGCCGTCGACGCGTTTGCATCCGCGCTGAACTGCACGCGCAACAGCACACAAGTAGGGAGGGAAGAGGTCGGGAATTGGACGGTGAGTCGGGAGTGTTTTGTTATGCAAGAAGGTTACATGACAAGCTCGCGCAATACTAAACACACACCAACTCGACAATGTGGTGGGAGCATTATGCAACTGGCAACGTGCACGGCACCTTGTCTGCGGTGACGTAGTCCACGGGGAGGTGGATCTGCACGTTGTTGGCCTTGGCCTTGTCCATGATCTTGCCAACAATCTTGGCACCCTCCTCGTCAAAGAGCGACGAGCCAATCTGCGCCCCGCACATCAAACACCACATCACAACACATCGCATCATGTCATGTCACGTCACGTGTCACGCCACATCACCAACACCAACAGCAAATACATGTCGGCAGTTGCACAAGGAAACCCTGGCGGTCCGCCACACGCGGCCCTTTGCTCCAGCGCGGCGCGCAAACGCACACCCATAGAGGGAGATCAGGGAAGCAAGGGAGGGAAGCAAGGGAGGGAGTGTACATGTGTGACAGTGAAGGAGAGTACACAACACAGTGCTGTGGTGTTCGTACGTTGACGCCGTTGAGAACTTTCTTGAAGGTGTAGGCCATGCCGCCGCCAATGATCATCTCGTTCACCTGCGCGCACACACACATGCCATGTCAGGCGACATCATTATGCAAGCATCTACACACACAAACAAACAAACAAACAAACAAACACACAAACACACACACACAAAAACAAACAAACACACACACACTCTCTCTCTCTCTCTCTCTCTCGCTCTCGTCCCCCAAACAGCCGCATACGCGCCCGATTTGTGCGGGCACCTTGTCGAGGAGGTTTTCGATGAGCTGGATCTTGTCTGCCACCTTTGCGCCGCCGAGAATGGCGAGAAACGGCCGCTCGGGGTTGTCCAGTGCCTGGAACGCACAAATATAAAGGGGTGGGGGTGAACGCATGTGAGTGGCACGTGGCACCGGTGCAGACAAGGGGAAACACTGTGGTGTATGTGGTGGGCGTGCGTGTGTACCTTTGCAAAATACTCGAGCTCGCGCTTGAGGAGGAAGCCCGCGGCCTTGATGGGCAGGTCAACACCAACCATCGAGCTGTCACAGACGAATGGCACACATACACATACACACATACACATACACATACACATACACACATACACACATACACATGCACATACACATGCACATACACATACACACGTACACATACATATACACATAGGAGTGAGTGAGTGAAGGATGAGGCAAGGCAATGGTGGAGAGCACAGCACGCAAAAGATGTGGGAGCGAACCTGTGGGCGCGGTGGGCAGTGCCAAAGGCGTCGTTGATGTAGACGTCACCTGAACAGCCAACATGCACGCGTGCCGTGGGTGAGACCCAAAGGTGGAGGCAGCGGTGGCGGTGATGGCCGTGGTGGCTGTGGATGACGCGCAGCCAGAAAGTGTGCACAAGGATAGACAAGACAAGGTGTGAGGTGCCATGGCGGCTGTGCAGTCGTGACACACCAAGGGACGTGAGGGACGCGCGGAACTTGGCAACAGCCTCCTTCTCTGGCTTGAACTGCAACACAAACACACCCGTGATGCGCAAAGTAAGATCAGCAGTCATGACATGATGGCATGAACCCTGGCTCGCCACGACCAAGAACACGTGCATGCACGCACACGGACAAACACAGACACAGAAGCAAGCACATACAAACACACGCAAACAAATGCACACACACGCACCTTGTTGCCCCCTGCGTCCTTGCCCTTGCCTTCCTCTTCAGGGTGGAAGCGAAGGTTCTCCAGAAGGATCACAGTGCCTGACGACGTGCGTGTTCAGCGAGAGCGTTCTCATGTGAGCAATAGTGCCTCTGCAGGCTAAACCACGCATGCGCAAATGCGTGTGTGTGTGTGTGTGTGTGTGTGTGTGTGTGTGTGTGTGTGTGTGTGTGTGTGTGTGTGTGTCAGGTGTGTCTGCATGCGTGCATGTATGCAGCATGCACGGGCGTACCTGGGGTCGGGTCCTTGCAGGCAGCCTCGACGGCGTCACCAACGCAGTCATCGAGGAACTGCACAGGCCTGTAGCAATGGATTGGTTGGTGGATGGATCAATGGGAAACGAGCAGGCGTGTGAGCAGTTGTGACCGTACGCATAAGAACATGAAGCAAAGAAAGCGTGAGCAGTGCTCACACACACACACATGGTATATTGGGATGAGAGGGCTTCAGCAACAGGTTTGTACGTGTGTGCAGAATCAGCAGAAGCACAGGTACTGCAAGAGATGTTTGAGCGGTAACGGGCTCAGAGCACACGAGCACGCGTCGAATCTCGCTCGCACCAGCTCCCCCCTCTACCCAACATGCATGGACACGAACCGGCCGAGAAGGGAGGAGAGCTCCGTGGCGACGGGCTTGAGGGACAGGCTTGGCTTGACGTTGCCCTCGGGGCGGCCGAGGTGGCTCATGAGCACAACGCTCTTGGCGCCGTGTTCCAGGGCGTGCTTGATGGTGGGCAGGGCGCCCACAATGCGCTGGTTGTTGGTGATGTTGCCCTCCTTGTCAAAGGGAACGTTGAAGTCCACCCTCATCAGGACGCGCTTGTCCTTGAGGTCGACGTTGTCAATGCTGAGCTTGCCCATGCTGGATGATGTCTGTTGCGCGCGCGCGCGTGTGTGTGTGTGTGGTGTACGTGTATGTGTGTGTGTGTGTGTGGTGTACGTGTATGTGTGTGTGTGTGTGTGTGTGTGGTGTACGTGTATGTGTGTGTTTATGTGTGTGTGTGAGGTGTGGAACATGAAGAAAAACCCATGAGCATTGATAGCAAGCAAGATGTGTGGTCTTGCCCAAGCCAAAGCACATAAACAACACGCACGCACATACATACATACACACAAAACGTGCGCTGCTGTGCTGCTGCTGCAAACAGAGAGCGATCTCCCTCCCTTCCTCCCCTCCTGCCCTCAGCCACAACCTTGGCAGCTGTGTGCGCTCTCGCCCGTGCTGTTGCTGTTGCTGTGAGGTGGTTGTGATTGTGGCTGTGGCTGCGGCGTTGCACAAGGGACGACCACGACGGGCACACGCACGCAGTCAGGCGGCTTGCACGCAAAGCCAAGCCCGGAAGACGTACCACAGGGGAGAACGTGGCTGGTGCTTGGATCAACAAGATGATGAGGGGGAGCAAGACGGAGGAGAGACGCACGTGTGGCTCTTGGTGAATGCCTGCCTGCTGCTAACGGCTCTGATAGTGAGACAAGTGCCAGTGGGAACGAAGACGAAGAAGAAGAAGCAAGCAAGTGTGTGTGTATTGCTTCTTGCTTTGCTTGTCAGATTTTCTTCCTTCTTCACTGACAACAACCCGACACTACGCAAGACAGCAAGAAGACAAACCAAACAACATTGAGGGTGGTGTTTGCGACTTCTGCGAGGGCTGTTGGCTGCTGCTTGTTGGGTGGTGTGAGCGGCATTGTTCAGCGTGCACGACGCCGCATAGATAGGTACCGAAGGGAAACAACAGAGCGCAGGCCAAGCAAGAGTGCAAGCGCAGTGGGGGGCACACAAGACTGGCGGCACACAGGCGAGCAAGGCATCGCAGCTGCACATCCTTCGTCCAGCATGCCGTCGCGCATGATGTTGAAACTTGCGCGATACGCGCTCGTGTTTGCTGGAGGCATCGGCATTGGCATGCTGGCACACCACCTCCGCTCCACCCGCGTACATCCACACGCCTTTGTGTTCATCGTCCGTCTCAAATTCAAGGTATGTGTATGTGTGTGTGCGTGTGCGTGTGTCTGTGTGTGTGTGTCTGTGTGTGTGTGTGTGTGTGTGTGTGTGTGTGTGTGTGTGTGTGTGTGTGTGTACGTGCAAGTGTGTGTCCATGTGAATTTCCTTCCAGCCAGTCACGCTTGCACTCTTATACGTTTACGTAATCTGTCCCCCCCCCCCTCTCTCACACTCCCTCCACATTCTTCCCCTTTCCTTGCTCTGCAACTGGTTGCAGCCGGGCGCCGTCACCGCGTTTGTGGAGCGCTGGGCGGCGCTGGCCAGCCACTGCCGCCAGAGCGAGGAGAACACATTGACCTACGAGCTGTGCTACGACCTTGCAGACGAAGACACGGTCATGATCTACGAGCGATACTGCTCCAAGGCGGACCTCACCAATATCCACAACAAATCCGCCCCCTTTGCACGGGTACGCTGGGCACTGGCCTCCTGCGATGACAGTCATCTCCCTCATTCATTGTCTACGGGTTTGCATGCCCTTTTCTCTCAACACATCTTCTCGTGGTGACCCTCTGTTCCACTGTTCACACACTTGCGCACACTTGCACGCACACACACACACACACATATACACACATACACGAACACACACATACATGTACACACACATATACACACATACACGAACACACACACACACACAACCACACACACACAGTTGAACAGGTGGCTGGCATCTGCAAACATTGTGCTGGAACGAGAAGTGCTTGAGTACCAAGAGTCAAATATTGGATACATCGTCAGGAGATGATGGCGACGTGGGTTCTGCTTGTCTCTTGCGTCTCTTCCTCCCCTCCCTTGTACCGGTTCCCTCTCCCTTGTCTCTTCTGTTGTCCCCTGATTCGCTTCCTTGTTGCTCCCGCCGTGTTGGTGTTATTCTTGATTAGCATGACGTGTCAACTTGCGTCTGTGTGCTGACGGTGTGCGCGACGAGTGCCATCTTCAGGAATATGGATGAAGCCCTTACTCGTCCCTTGTTCCTGCATGCCATGCTGTTGCCTTCACCCAATACCCCCTTTGTTACACTCCCCACGTGCCATGCCCGCTGTGCGTTGCCACCACCAACACGCTGTTTGCCCGTTGCGGTCTTGCTGTTGTCCAGTGTTGCTTGCTCTCGCCTTTTGGCTAGCGTTTGCTGCCTTGGCTTGTGGTTCCTGAACAATGCATCCCTTGTAACCGCAGTGCCAATGTGCGGCTCGTCACGTGTGTGCGCGTGTGTAGAGTTTTCATTGGTCAGCGAAAAGAGGCTGACATAATGCGAGAGAGTATGTGTGTGTGTCTGTGTGTCTGTGTGTCTGTGTGTGTGGAGGGGGGACAGAGAGAGAGAGAGACAAAGAAAAACAAGGGCGTAATGACAATCGAAAGCAAAAGCAAAAGCAAAAACAAAGAAGCAAGCAATGAAAGGTAGAACACGTGTGGAATGCGAGAACAGCAACATCAGCTCATGTGTGAAACAACACACGACACGAGTGCCATGTCAACAACAAAAACAACAGCAGCACACACGCTATCGAGGAATCAATTACATATGGGGGCGACGCGTCGTGCCCTGCTGCTCACGCAACAGACTCGTAAGGGTCCGACGTCTCAATCGTGGTTGGCAGGTCCGCACTCAGCTGCGTCACAATCTGCCCGCCACCGAGTTCAACATCATCGCCGCCACGTGCGCCCTTGCCTCTGCCTTTGCCACCGCCATTGTCCGCGGGGGAGTGTCCGGACCCTGCAACGCCGCTGTACATGTTTGCGGAGCGGGCAAGCGGGTTGATGGTGATGCCCGCAGCAGCAGAGGCTGACGTGTGGATGTCTGCAGCGGCAACGCGCCGGTTATATGCCCCTTGCCCTGATGTGGTGGTGGTGGTGGTGGTGGTGGTGGTGGTGGTGGTGGTGGTGGTGATGATGATGATGATGATGATGATGATGATGATGATGATGAAGGTGAGGTTGTTGCTGTTGCGTTATGTATCGCAGGTGAAGATGATCAGATAGGAGAACGTACTGTTCTTGGCTTTGACGCTGACGAAGATGACGACTGCGATCAAGATAATCCCTGCAGCCACGCCGACGGCCGCGCCCGTCTCGCTACACACAGACGCAGATACACACACACACAGACACGTGTTCACACACATGCAAAACAAGAGGAGGAGGAGGAGGAGGAGGTGGTGGTGGTGGTGGTGGTGGTGGTGAGCGGAATAGTTTTGTTTTTGTTTTTTTTTGGGGGGGGGGGAGGGGGAGGGGGGGGGGCACTTGCTGCGTGTGTGAGGTGAGTACAGCACATGTGATGAGGATGGTGACGACACAACAGTTTCGCACTTACGTCATGCCCCACTTGAAACCCGCGGATCGACCTACACATCCAGCAACAACACCAGAAAGGGGTGAGTTGGTCAACGGGCTGTGTGTCTCTGTGCCTGTGTATGTCTGTGTGTCTGTGCATGTCTGTGCATGTCTGTGTTTATGTGTCTGTGCCTGTGTCTGTGTCTGTGTCTGTGTCTGTGTATGCGTATGTCTGTGTGTGTGTGCCTGTATGTGTATATGTGTGTATCAGATCGCCAAACGCAACTCAGGACCACATTCGCAACCCATTTGTGATTCACATAGACACACACAGCACAACACCTGCTTCTGGCGTGGTTGCTGCTGGGTCGGCGGTGGTGGTCGACCCTCCGCTCGGGCCCGTGCCAGGCTGTGCACCGGTACCGCCTGTCACTGTCGTTGTCGTCGTCGTTGTTGTTGTTGTGGTGGTGGTGAACACGTCCTGTGCAATGGGGACGGGGGCGCCATCAATGTTGATGGATGCGGCGGCGAACAGGCGGCTTGACAGCACCGCCAGCGGTACATTCTCGTCCGGAACAGCGATCGTCACCCGCACACTCAGCGCATTCACCGCGCTCACCTGTGTGTGTGTGTGTGTGTGCGTGTGTGTGTTGGGGGAGGGGGTTGGGGAGGGGGTTCGTCGTGGTTCGTGTGAGTGAATGTGTTTGTGTGTGTGTGTGTGTGTGTGTGTGTGTGTGTGTGTGTGTGTGTGTGTGTGTGTGTGTGTGTGTGTGTGTGAGTGTGTGGAATGGAAGTCAGTGTGCAAGTCAGTGTGCAAGTCAGTGTGCGAGAGAGTGGAAGTGAGTCAGTGTGGGGTTGGCGTGCAAGGGGTGACGTGCTGTGTGCATGAGGGACGGGCACATGTGCGCAATGCATGTGTCACGCACGTCTGTGATGTCGATATCAGCAGTCGTTTGGAGAGCAGTCTTCAGCGCAGCAATGACGGCTGCAAGCATATCACCCAGCGACACAAGGGGCACAAGTGAGTGCATGACAACAGGCCCCACCGTACGCGTGCACATGCATGCGAAGCCTGCACCCAGAGCGAGGAACCAACAGAGGGAACAACACATGCGCACAGTGTGTACGTGTGTGTGTGTGCGTGCGTGCGTGTGTGATTGTTTGTTTACCTGCGCGCCCGTCTGTGGTGAAATCGCCTGCAGACATCTGCACAAGTACACGGGAGCAAAGCAGTGGCCGACGAATATGGTGGTGAGGACGGCACAACAGCATCAGGGACACAAACACGCACGGAAACAGATCCCAAATGTCCACACATCCACTTACACATCCACCTGCACATCCACCTGCACGTTCACATGTATACACGGGGCACACGTGCAGCGGCACTTACATGAGGCGCCAGCATGCTCTTCAGAAAGTAGCTGTGCAACACACCTGTTGTTGTCAGAACAAACAACCACACACACACACACACACATACACGCACATACAAACACACACACACGCACACGTGAGCAGGTATTAAGATGTGAACGAACAAAGAGCTGCAAAGCGTGACACACGGGGAGGCGAAGAAGGCAACATGCGCATGCGCATACAGCGCGTGCAATGTGACAGTGTATGCGCGTGTGCATGTTGTGCGTATTGTGTGTATTTGCACGTGTGTGAGAGCATGAACCCACGTTGGCCAAGGCAGACGCCCCGATCTGTGCATGTGTCTCCCTCGGTTTCTGGATTGCCGTCATCACACATGTTGCCACCACCCTGTGTGAACGAAACAAAGCATAGACAAAGGCGATGTTATGTGTCGTTCAACGGTTCACACGTGCGCATGTGCATGTGCGCATGTGCGCATGTGCGCCGCACACACACACACACACACACACACACACACACACAAGCACATACACACAAGCAAATACACACACAGACGCACGCACGCACACGCCATCAGTGCTTACCGGGTACTCGTCGCGCACTAGCTCACAGTTGAGCTCGCCTTCATGGTTGAAGCGAAAGAAGCAGTGCTCGCCGGTGTTTGCACAGCACGTGGCAAAGCACGCCGGGTCCTGGCGCACGTGGACAAGAAACTTGCGGCCACTGTTGCATTCGCTCTTCTTGTCGGAGATGAAGTAGATGGTGTCATTCACGGAAAAGCCCTGGCACCACAAACCAAATCATACAGACAAGGAGGGGGGGGTTCAGGAATAAGCACGGGTTGGTTGAGCTCAACCACGCATCGAGGCCGCCCACGCCAAGCAACGCAGTCACGCAACATTGTCCTCACGTACCGTCAATGCAATGTCTTTCCAAGGGTGCCGGTCCGGCGCCTGTGCTTGTGGAACTGGGATGTAGAGCTTCTCTGTTCCGCAGTACTTGGCTTCGCCGGCGTTTGGATCCAGGGAGGCGTCGCACTCATCGTACGCAGCCTTGTTGACGATTTGAAACGCAATGAGACCGCCAGTGCAGGACTGTGCGTACACAAACCCATTGGCGTACATCTGGTAGCGAAGAAAGGTGTCGGGAACATGAATGTCATGAGCACAAGGTCACACAACATGCGGCTCCACTAAGCAGACGAACGTTGTGTGTGTATGTGTGTATGTGTGTGTGTGCGCGCGCATGTGTGCGCATGTGTGTTTTTGTGTGTTTCTGTGTGTGTATGTGTGTATCTGTGTGGTTTTGTGTGTGCATGTGTCTGTGTGTCTGTGTGTGTCTGTCTGTCTGTCTGTCTATCTCTGCGCATGTGTGTTGCAAGACAAGTGCCATCATGGCATGACTGGAGAGAGTCTCTTGCCTCCTCATCCTCGAGCAACCCGACACCACCCAACACCCCAACACCACCCAACGCACCTCGTAGCCACCAGGAGGCATGGTGTCCAGATGTGGGTCGATAACGTCAATCTCAAAGGCAGGCTCAGCGCGTGTGGTCGCAGGCAGCAGCACGGCCACCGCTGCCGCCGCCGCTGCCACGGCCACTAGCAATCTCAACAACATCATTCACGTCCTTCTGGCTTGCGCTTGTTTGCGCTTGCTTGCTTGCTTGCTTCTTGCTTGCTTGCTTGCTTTCTTGCTTGCTTGCTTGCTTGCTTGCTTGCTTGCTTGGTTGGTTGCTTGGATCCTGGGCTCAGCACCGTCCACCACACCACACCCTTCTTTTCTCTTTGCTGCTGCGCCAAATCCAGCTCAGGCGACGCGGAAATGTGGCCATATCTTCACGCATTCGTCCACAACCACCACTGCGAAGCAGATAAGGCAACAAGAAAGCAAAGCTGCTGAGCCTTTCGCGCGCACAGCACACACACTTGCTGAGAAACACACGTAGCACACGAAGGAACACAAAAGGGCACTGTGGTTGTTGGCGTCGTTGAAGCATGGCGGCGTATTACCTGACGTATGCCGTCAAGCCCACGGCTGTGACAGAGGCGCTCACCGTCAACCTGTTTGAGGCAGACTCGCCATGCTTGGTGTTGGCCAAGTCAACCCATCTGCAAGTGTTCAAGGTGAGGTGGCTCAGCGAACCATGATGTGCATGAATGATCAAGGAGCGACAAGTGCTGGATGGTGGCAGTGACGATTGCCCTGAATGCTTGGACCCTGGTACATCCTCGGCTCCCCTTTTTGCTTTGCTCCTTCCCACAATATCTGTGTGGCTCTCACACGTTGGGGTGGGGGGGGGGTTGTTTTTTTTTTTCTGTTGTTGTTGTTGTTGTTGTTGACCTTGCGCTGGAGCACAGATGGGTGAGCAAGGGCTGGAACCTATTCACGACTACCCCGTGTACGGCAAAGTGGCATGCATTCGCAAGATGACATTCCCTCAGGTTTGTCTTGAGCCGAGTGTGTGTGTGTGTGTGTGTGTGTGTGCCTGTGTGTGTGTGTCTGTCTGTGTGTCTGTGTGTCTGTGTGTGTGTCTGTCCGTCTGTCTGTCTGTCTGTGTGTCTGTCTGTCTGTGTGTTTGTGCTGTGCCTGTCGATTGTATGTGTCACCGAGCTCTTGCCTGCGCGCACACGAGATAAATAGCTCACGACCATGTCCATCCTCCACTCCCGCTGCTGATGCTGTGACAGATGAAAGGCCTTGACTCGCTCTTGGTCATGACAGATGACATGCGATTTTTTGTGCTCACCTTCAACGAGCACACAAAGAAACTAGAAACACACACCAACGGCAACCTCCTTGTACGCCCATGCTACATGCCATTTGATTTTGGGTTTGCGTCATTGTTGCACACGTGCGTCGGACGTGTGTGACATGTGCGTGTGTGTTCTTGTTCGTACGCGCACGCGCGGTCGCACTTCTGTTGCCGACATGTCCACATGGGGTGTGCTCATCAACAACCGCTCCATAACGACGATGTATTGGGCTGCAGAACCCAAGCTCGTTTCCCATGGAGACCGGCCCGCTCGTTGCTGTCGACCCAGACTGCCGCGTCATTGTCATGGCAATGTACCCTGGCCTCGTCAAGGTGTGCGCACATGCATGTGTGCATATGTTTGTCCGTGTGTGCGCGAGCGTGTGTATGTGTAGCTACTCCTGTTCTCGAAGTCCCCGCCCTACTCGTGCCTCCCCCTTGCTTAATCGCCCGCGCGGTGCCCGTCCTTACTTTGCCCCACACACCCTGCCAGATTCTGCGCATCCACGGGTGCAAGTTTGAGGAGGAGGCGAGCGAGGCGCGGCTGGATGCAGACCAGGTGCTGTCCATGGCCATGCTGCACGGCTGCGCAGAGCCAACACTCGCCGTCCTCTGCCAGCGCGCTGACCAGCGCTTCGTCAAGCTCATGCGCGTCACCGTACGTGCCCGCAGAATTGCGCGTGCTTGTTTGTGTGCGTGTGTGTGTGTGTGTGTGTGTGTGTGTGTGTGTGTGTGTGTGTGTGTGTGTGTGTTTGTGTGTGTTCGTGTGTTTGTGTTTGTGTGTGGGTGTGTGACATGCATGGCTGCATGCATGCTCTATGTGAGCCTTTTAAGTGCAGTGTCTTCGCCTCTCTGGCTGTGACAACGCCTCACGTTGCCACGGTTGTACGCACATGTGCATGTGTGCGCTCATGTGCTCATGTGTGTGTGCATGCGTGTGCAGTCCCGCAATGAGCTGGTGGAGGTGTCATCTGTGTGGAAGACGCGACTCGAAGGCGCCGTGCCAGATTCGGCCCACTTTCTTCACCCAGGTACACGCATGAGATCACATTTTCACACGGTCTTGGTTCCACGCGCTGATGCTTGCAATGCCCTGCAACATTCTGCGCTCACACGCACACACACACACTCTCTCTCTCTCACTTGCATGCACACACACTCACACATGCACACACACACATACGTGCACACTCACACATGCACACACACACATACGTGCACACACATACACAATGCACGCCTTCGCCACTTGCCGTGCCTGCTGCCGCCGCCGCAGTGCCCAACACGAGCGAGGGGTGCCTGGTGTTTGGGGCGGACGCGGTTGTGTATGCGGATGCAAACGGATACAAGGCGGCGAGCATCCCCGAGATGATGGTGCAGGCCGTGGCCGACGTCGACGACTCGGGCGCACGCTTTCTCATTGGTGAGGGGCTGGGATCGGCTTTTCGGCATTGGCTGGCAGGGGAATTGTTGCCGACGCATGCAAAGTGCACACACACATACTCACAATTGATCAAATTCAACCATCATCCGACACACTTCACAATGCAAATACACACGCGCATCGCACACACACTCACACACGCCCTTGCACATGGTTACCCTCACAAACCCCCTACCCCGCTTGGCACGTGGCAATGCGGTGTCTGCCGGCGGTGCAGGCGACAGTCTCCGGGGCGGACTCGCGCTGCTGGTGCTGGAGCGGGAGGAGGACCAGGTGCAGCAGATTGTGTACGAGCCGTTTGGCGAAACAGTTGCGCCGTCCACGCTCGCGTACCTCGACAACAGCGTCGTCTTTGTCGGCAGCGTTGTCGGCGACAGCCAGGTGATTGCCAAATGGGCTTGCTTGCTTGCTTGCTTGGTCGACTCTTTTGTTGTCCGGCTGGCTGGCTGAGGGTGAGAAAGAGGGGGGAGGGAGGGCTCCATGAGGAGGGTGGTCTGCAGTGTTGGATTTGTCTGCAGGCTATGCTGTTACACCGCTGATGCTCCCCGTGCATGTGCTGTTTCACTTTAGGTGGTCAAGCTGGAGACCGACGACGACAACCAGAACAAAATCATCGTCCTTGATGTGCGTATGCTTGCCTGTGCTGCCCTGTACTCTCTTCCATTCTCCCCGTCCTCCACCCGTTGACATCTGCCCACCTGCCCACTTGGCTCACATGTGTGCAGTCCCAATTCACGTGCTGACCAATGTCCTGCGGCTGTCTATATCGTGTGTCTGCGTACGTCTGTGTGTATGTATGCATGCCTGCACATATTGCACATATGTGCGTCTACCTGTGCGCTGGCGTGGCTGCAGACACACGAGAACATTGGGAGCGTGCTTGACATGTGCTCGCTGCCGCAAGCGTCGTTTGGCGAGACGCGGCTTGTAACGGCATCTGGGGCGGGCAAGGACGGCTCCCTGCGTGTGATCCAGCGCGGTGTCAACATCACGAGCTCGGCAACCGTGCAGCTCGACGACCTGCAGGTAAACCCCCTTCCTCCTCCCTCACCTTCATGCCCCATCTAGGACGGCTGTACACAACACACATGCTTACACGTGTACATGCACACGCACACGCGTACACGTGCATGCACATGGAATCACATGTATGAGTGTGTGTGTGACGCCGCCTCCTCCCGTCCACTGCCGCTTGTGTGGTGTGTCACGTTTCTTTGGTTTGTCTACGACTCGTTGTCTGTGTGTGTGTGTGTGTTGTTGGCCCTGTTGCCTGACATGTGTATGTGCGTGTGACTGTTGTGATTGCAGCGTGTGTGGGTGCTCACCAAACCCAGCGGAGAAGCAGAAGCAGCAACAGAAGAGAGTTTTCTTGCCCTCTCCTTTGCCGGCGGCCTCGCTTTTCTCCAATTCGAGGGCGAAGAGGTGCGCACAACTGCGCATGTGTGTGTGTGTGTGTGCGTGTGTGCTTGCTTATCTGTCTGTTTGCCTGTTTGTCTGTTTGTCTGTGTTGCCCGTTGTCGGCATGTAAGCCGGTTGTTGCTGGTGCAGTGTGCGCATGGATGATGTAAGTTGGTGACACCTCGTTGCAGTCACGCATGTTTACGTTGTGTTGCCCTCCTTTTGCTTGAACTCACATACGCACACGCTCGCACACACACGCACATGCACGCACACGAACATGCGACAGCTGTGTGGGTTTGAGGTTCCGTCGGCACCGTCCGACCCTGCACTACTCTGCTCCAACGTTGCAGAGAATCAGGTCCGCACCCAGCAGCTAACCGTTTCCGCGACGTCCTTGTTTTGCAAGTCACTGCACGTTACTGCCACGAATTACCCCATTTTGGACACCCATACATGCACCCAACACACTCACATCATCACCATCCGCATCATCATCATCATCATCTTCGCCATCACTACGACCCCTACACGTGCGTGTATACGATAACGGTACCGATCAGTGGCTGTTTGTGACGGAGGATGAGGTCGTGCTGGTGTGCGCCGAAACACTCGCTCGCGTTGCGGAATGGAAAGCAGCAGAGGGACAGGTGCGTGCATGGTGAACGCAACACACAGCAGCGAGGAGGGAGGGAGCGGGATGATGGTGGTGAAGAGGTGCTTTGTTATTCATGTTGCCGTACTCATTTGAGTTGATTGAACACGGCGCACTTGTTGAGTGCCTACACCCTGTCACATCTGCCCTCGTTAACCCCTGAAGGCCACTCTAACAACGTTCCTGTAACCACGTGCCCCATGCACCGCCCGCGATGTCACCACTGTCCACAACAGGCCATCGGTGCATGCGCGTGCAGTGAGAAGCAGCTTGTGGTGTCGAGTGGACGACAGCTGCTCATCTTTGAGATTGCAAAGGGAAAACTCACGCAAACAAAGGACACAACGCTGGAGCACGAGCTCTCGTGTCTTGGTCAGCCATGCGGTGTTGTTGTGGGCCGTGTGTTCCACGCGTCTGTGTGTGTGTGCGTGTCTGTATGTGTGTGTGTGCGTGTGTGTGTCTGTGTGTGTCTGTGTGTGTGTGTGCTGGTCATGAAAGCGTGCCTCAACGCTAGCAGCTCACATGCACCCTGTGCCTGTTTGCACATGCCTGCCTGCATGCGTCTAGACATTCTTCCCGTGAACGATGACGGCACGAGTGTGATGGTTGCGGGCACGTGGAACGTTGAAGCGAAGGTGTACCACCTTCCCTCGATGCGCGTTGCCTCCTCAGCACCGTTCAAAGCCGGTGTTATTGCAACGTCGTGCGCAATCACGCGGCTTGGCGATCAGAACGTCGCGTTCTTCGGGATGGGAGACGGATCCGTGGTCCGCTACATCTTTGCCGAAGGCAGTTGTAAGTTGGCCGCTAGCATTGCTTTGGGTTTTGCATGTGCAAGAAGGGAACAGATACGCACACACATACACACACATGCGCATTCTCTTTCTCTGTGCACCCGTGCGTGCACTTGGGTGAACGAGAATGCTTGCTGCACCATGCCCTACCTGCTGCCATTGCGACTGCTTGCCGACTTGACATGATGTGCCGGTGTGTTTCCATCCAAACAGGGCATATGACCAACCAGCGACACGTGCATGCAGGCAAGCAGCCCGTGTCGCTTGTCTCGTGCAAGTTTGCCTCTGGCCCTGCCGTCGTCGCCCTCTCAAACACGTCCCTCCTCTTCTACGCGGACTCAGGCGTAAGTGTGTGTCTGTGTGTCTGTGTGTCTGTGTGTGTCCGTGTGTCCGTGTGTATGTGTCTGTGTGTGTGTCTGTGTGTGTCTGTGTGTATGTGTGTGCGTAGACAAATGCGCACATAGGCACATATACAACATACACACATGCATACAAGCAACATACACACGCAAGTTGCATACTTGTGTCTGTGCACTTGAAACACGTGCTACAGCTAGTGCCCCTCACCTGATGCTGTGCATTACCGTGTCCTGTGCAGCGAGTGACGTTTTCCACCTTGAACGAGGCGAACTTGACGTGCGTTGCGCCCCTGAGCACGCCCGCCTACCCTGACAGCCTCGTCTTCTCCACCCCAGCCAGCCTCGGCATTGGCCAGATTGGGCGCATGAACAACCTCCACATCAACAAGGTACCGTTCGCCTCGGCTGGCCACCCCAGACACACCCTCCACACACGTGTGCGTGCACAAGCAAAAGCATACACACACACATACCTGCATAAACCGACACGTTCGCGCGTTTGCACGTATGTACAAGATACACACAGCACGTGCGTTGACCACACAACTGCTGGTTCCACTGGCCCTTCGCCTCGCAGGTTGCGCTTGGCTTCTCGCCCGTGTCCCTGACGACCATCTCGGCCAACCCCTCGTATGTCGTGGTGGTAGGCCACGTCGATCAAGGTGCGTCGCTTTAAACGCGCTTCTCGGTCGTCCTGTCATGCTGCTGACAGCGTTGATTTGTTGTTGCTGTCGCCTAAATTGCTCGATTGCTGACCTTGCCTTGCGTGCTGGCCCTGTATGTTGTTCGCATGTGTATGTGTGTGTGTGTGTGTTTTGAAGAGGATGGAGGGATTGCGAGTGCCATCCGCGTGTTTGACGGGACGACGCTGGAGATGGTTGCATCGCACGAGCTGCCGGCTCCGGAGGCCGTCAACTGCGTCATCCAGCACAAATTCAAGGACGACAACACAGAATACTTCATCATCGGTGTGTGTGTGTGTGTGCGTGTTTCTGATTGTCCTCTGTGCATGTCTTCACATCACTGCCACACCACTCATCACCGCAACGGCGTTACTGTTGTCGTCGTGTCCAGGAACGGCGTTTGTGGACCCGACGGAAACACAGCCGTCACGCGGCCGGATCCTCATCTCCAAACTCGAAAACAAGAAGGAAATCGCAATCGTCCACGAATGCGAAGCAGCGGTGTGTGTCTGTGTCTGTGTCTGTGTCTGTATGTCTGTCTGTCTGTCGGTGTGCGGCTTTGCTCGTGCTTGCCGCCTCCAGCTCACGTTGTCGTGCGTATGTGTGTGTGTGTGTGTGCGTGCGTGCATTTGCAGGGGAGCGTGTACTGCTTGACAAAGATGTGTGGGAAGGACACAGATGATCTGGTTGCGGGGATCAACAACCAGGTTGTTCACTTCAAATACGATGCGACTGGACAGGACGCTGCCAAGAAGCTCCGAGCAGGTGACGACGACATGAGCCTCGATTGCCGTGTGCTTGTTTGCAGCCGCGCGTGCGTGTTGCATGTGCTGGTGTGGCATGCCACATGCTTAGTGCATTCATTTGGACACACACACACACACACACACACAAACACACACTCGCGCGCACATACACTTGCACACACACTTGCGCACATGCTCACACGTGTATTTGTATTGTTGGGTTGCGTGTGCATCATATCTGCTGCGTCGCTGCTGTTTCGTCCAAGCAGTGAGTGGCAACCAGAACTTTGGCGCCGTCGTCTCCCTCGACAGCTGGTGACTTGCAATTCCTGTTGACCACCAGTGCACCGTCGTCATTGGGACCTCTTGCCCTTGCATGACAACCCATGCCTCACACGTGCACATGTTTGTGTGTGTGTGTGTGTGTGTGTGTGCGGTGGATGCAGCGACGACATTGTGCTTGTTGGCGATATGCTCAACGCCGTCTTTGTCATGCAGAAGGCGCAGGACAAACTGCAACTCGTACGCTTCAAGCTTGTGTGTGTGTGTGTGTATGTGTGCGTGTGTGTGTGTGCGTGTGTGTGTGTGCGTGTGTGTGTGTGCCTGCCTGTGCGTGTCTGCGTAAATGTGGGTGCATGTCTGTGGGTGTCTGCGTAAATGTGTATGAGTGTGCGTGTGTGTGCGTATGTTGTTGGGTGAGCTGATACCTGTTGGTGCAACGTGTTGCGCACTGCTGCGTACAGGTGGCTGGAAGTCAAACAGCCAATTGGGTGTCGTCGTGCGCGCTTGTCAACGAAACAGTCTTCCTTGTCGCGTCGCATGCCCACTCCCTCTCCGTGTGCCAGGTAGGCGGTGCTTTGTCACCCAGTGTCCCCCTTGCCACGAGCCTCTTTACAGAGGGGAGAGTGTGTGAATATGTGTGTCTGTGTGAACATGTGCCTGTCTGTCCGTGTGTGTGTGCACCTTTACGTGCCTTTATCGCAGCTCATTGCAACTTCTCATTGTTGCTCTCTGTGTATGTGTGTCTGTGTCTGTGTGTGTGTGTGGCTGTGTGTATGTGTATCTGTGTGTATGTGTGTGTGTGTGTGTGTTCTGCACCCCCCCCCCCCCCAGCGCGAGTTTGAGCCCGGCTCGACCATGCAGACGCTCAACGCCAAGTTTGAGATCTACCTTGGGGAGACGGTGACCTCGTTCGTGCGTGCGGCGCTGGGCTCTGCGGCTGCCGTCGACAGTAGCATGCCGCTACGCAACACCTTCTTTGTTGTACGTTCGCCTCATAGTCATGGATTGCACACGTATACAGATTGAAAAGGCACACACGCACATGCACGCATGGTTACCGTCTGGATGCACGCATGGTGTCTGCATATGTGCATTCGCATATGTGTGTGTGTGAGAGAGTGTGTGTTGCCGGCCACGATTGTCTAATTTTGGTCTTACATGCCTGGTTTCATTCAGTTTGGCACAATGGGTGGTGGCTTGGCGTGCTTGCTGCCGCTCACACCGCCACAGACGGAACTCCTGACAGCGGTACGCTTGTTTGTCTTGGCATGCACAGAGAGAGAGAGAGAGAGAGAGAGAGAGAGAGAGAGAGAGAGAGAGAGAGAGAGAGAGAGAGAGAGAGAGAGAGAGAGGGAGAGAGCCATATTCGCGCGCGCACTCACACACGCACGTAACGATGATGGTGGGTCCGAAACGGCAACACCTCCGTGTGTTCGAACAATGGTGTATGTGCTGACGATTGCCAATGCGTGTGTGTGTGTGTGTGTGTGTGTGTGTGTGTGTGTGTGTGTGTGTGTGTGTGTGTGTGTGTGTGTGTGTGTTCCCCAGCTGGAGTGCAGGATGGAAGAGAAAATCGGGGGTCTTGGTGGGCTGGACCACAGGGAATTCCGGACAGCGCGGGACGAGCAGCGCATGGCGCAACAAGGTTGGGCTTGGGAGCATGCAAGGATGAAGTGACAATGTACACTGCCTACACGCTCTCTTTGGTGTGCCTGTATGCACGTGTATCGTGTGCAAGGCTGACCAGTACTTACACACCGTGGCGTTGCATGTGCGTGCCTGCGTGTGTGCATTGATTTCAGTGAACCCACGCCTTGTTGATGGCGACCTGGTTGAGACGTTCTTGCAGCTGCCAGAAGAAGAGCAGAAGGAGGTGCGTCTTGTGTGTCTTGTGTGTCTGTCTGTCTGTCTGCTTGTGTCAGAGTGTGATTGTGTGTGTGGAGCCGCTCTTGTGTGGTTTTGTTGTGCCAGATGTGTCAGGCCACTACTCCGTCTCGTGCTCACGTCACCACGTCACACGCCAATGACACGCGACTGCGCTGCAGCTGGTGGCCGGCATGTCCCTCATGGGCGAAGACGGCCGCCCGTACGTGGTGACCGCTGAAGTGGCCAAGGCGGCGCTTGAAGCAATGGCGCGATTGCATTGAATAGGCAGGCGCGTGCTGCTGGCACGAAGCACATGCTGCTGTTGCCATGTCATATCGCCACCACACCCTACATGCCTGACGCCTTGCTTGCTTGCTTGCTTGCTTATTGGTTGATATGTCATTTAACTTTACACACCGCTCTCGGTGACCAGTTCAAGGAATGGGAGCTGGGGAGAAGCAAAGGTACACACGTGAGGGTGCAAAGCAAAGCGGGTCCTGATCATCGGAGAAGTGCCACACGTGGTGTGAACTTAACGTCTGTGAGAGCAAAATGGCCATGTGCAGTGCTTAGCACGCACGAACCAACAAACAAACAGCCCTCACGTTCAAAGCGAAACCAGATCCGCGATGCATATGGGAAGCACGACCAGGGTAGGAACACACCGACGAACGACTGCACTGCGAGGCCCTCAACGGTGGTGCGTTATCATCATTTGATCAGCACGTAGATGACAAAGAAGACAGCAACGGCGAACCCGACGATGTAACACATGATTCGGCCACTGCTGGAGTTGGTGAGCGCCTTCACTTTTCTCATGGAGATGCCCAACAGCGACGCTGTATCCTCAAACGATCCCGACTGTTGTGTGTGTGTGTGTGTGTGTGTGTGTGTGTGTGTGTGTGTGTGTGTGTGTGTGAATGGGAGACAGAAATGAAGGCACTCACAGACAGAGAATGAGAGACATACATACACACAGACACATACATACACACAGACACACATACACACACACACATACACACATACATACATATACACACATACACACACACAG
>NW_004457740.1:1275473-1277973 GCF_000188695.1 Salpingoeca rosetta | reverse complement strand
TGCAGGTGTGTGATTGTGTGTGTGTGTGCGTAAGTCTTTGTCCATGTTAGGGGCGCTTGATGGGTCTGCAGTCCTTACCGAGATGCCACTGTCGGCGAGCATGGTGGTAGCTCTCGTTGTTGCCCTCGCGTGGAAAATCAAGCCATTCCGGATGCCCGAATTCGTTGCCTGGGCGTACACACAAACCAAGTTCCAACAACAGAAGCGTTGTGTGGCAGCAGAACGTCAACACGGAATCATACATCTGGGCCGCAGTGGCACCTGCAACCTGAGAACGCGAGCTCCCATGAACCATTGGGAAAAAAACATGCACACACATTAACCGCACCACACCACACGGCACCACCACATGGCAACAACACACATACACACACACGTGCAGCGCACCAATGAAGTTCAGATAGCCCTCCCCTCCAAGTGCGTGTGTAATGAACTGAAGCACACGCAAGGGATGCGGGAATGACACACAGCAATCTGCATGAGAATTGAGCAGCAGTACTCTGGTTGCAAATGCGTGCGATGGTGCAACTGCGTGTCCGCGCATGCGATGATGCAAACGGATTGGCACTTGCAGCGACTCAAAAAGTCCAGAAGCCAAGAGCACAGACACAAAGCAAACACGTGCAGAGAGCGATACAAAACAAAAAACACGTGCAGAGAGCGACGCGTACACGCACACGCACACACACGCACACACACAACCACGCATACACACACGCACACGCACACACACGCACACAAAGCACAACACGCACACACACACACACAAAGCACAACACGCACACACACGCACACACACGCACACACACCATACACATACACGCACGCACACACACACACACAACACACACAACACACCCATGTACGTAACTGTGGACCCACCCGAATCATTTTGTGAAGGGCAACGCCGCGGTCAACAATGGCGCTTTGTTCGCTGAGCACAGACATGTGCGTGTACATCTGTTGGCGCACGAGCCATGGCGTTTGAGTGTCGACACGACGCACAGGGCATGACCAGACGTGGGTCACGTTGACGACCACTGTTGTCGTCAGCGCAGAGAAAGCAAGCAAAGAGGAGTACGTCTGAACAAACTTGCAAGCCCGCTTACCTCTTTATCCATCAGCCAGAAGGCAATGGTCTTGTCGCCAACCAGCGCCTGCGCATGTGAAATGTGCGGGTGTTGTTGTTGTTGTTGTTGTTGTTGTTGTTGTTGTTGTTGTTGTTGTTGTTGTTGTTGTTGTTGTTGTTGTTGTTGTTGTTGTTCGTAAGTATGACGATGGAGGATAGTGGGCGTGCGCCTGTCTGTGAGGGCGTGCGCCTGTCTGTGAGGGCGTGCGCCTGTCTGTGTGGGCGTGTTTCGGCGCCGTAATAAGGTGCCACCTGAGCACCACCCCGGCGCACCTTGTCCATGCAAGCACTGAAGAACACCCAAGAAAGGTGGGGGTATTTGGACGCAAACGCTCACCTGGTCGTGGCTTTCAGCGTAGGCGATGGATTTTTCTTTGTAACGCCTGTTCTCCAACGAGTGGACAATGTGACCCATACCCCACTCCTCGTCCGCTTGCTCCTGATTGTGTTGAAAGCCGTCCGCATGCATGTGCCATACATGAGAACAACAAGAAAAGACCAGGGTTGCGCAAACACATCCATCGCCCAGCCACACGCGCCGCACGTGCACACACGAACCCAAACCCCACCACAACCCTAAACCTTTCAAGCATGAACATCACATCACGGTCATGTCCAGTCTTGCTCCCAGTGTCACTGCCAATCCTGCCGCCAGCGCAACATCTTCCTCCCACCCGTTCAACCGTTTCCTTTCCCTTTCTTCTTCCTCATTGGCAACAGCGAACAAGACGAGACCTTGAGGAGCTTGATCCACATGTCGGGCACCGCCATTGCCAGCTTGTAGTCGAACCCAATGCCGCCCTCGGCAACCGGCCGGCAAATGGCTGCAGAAATCAGGTCCAGCACAGGCGAACGGTAAGCAGCGAAGAAGCGGCGCGCAGCACATGCAATGATGGCACGTGAGACAGCGGCGAGGGAATAGAGGCCGACAGCAACTCCATGCGTGAAAGCACACACACACACATGTGGGGGAGCAACAGACCTGGGTAGCCAGAGACGTCCTCTGCGACGGTGATGGCTGAGGGAAGCACGTCGTGGATGAGCTGGTTGGCCAGCATGAGGTACGCCACCGCTTCCTCGTCCACATCCGATCCAAAGTAGTCGTCGTAGCTCGCTGTGATCGGGTGTGTGTGTGTGTGTGTGTGTGTGTGTGTGTGTGTGTGTGTGTGTGTGTGTGTGTGTGCGTGCATGTTCACTGAGCTAATTACGGATACATAAACCCTATGTGAGTATATGGTCTGTTATGAGCACTCATTTTACCGGAGTTCTTCATGGTGATTGTGGGAAAGCCGACAGCTTTTGACTTAGTAGTCGTTTTCTTTTCTTGGGGTGTTGCAAGAGAAGATTCTTGTTCCTGCTGGCTGCTGCTTG
>NW_004457740.1:1268823-1274746 GCF_000188695.1 Salpingoeca rosetta | reverse complement strand
TTCATAAGCATATGAAGAACGACACCTGACACTGGGGAGCTCATCGGCATGTGTGTGTGTGTGTGTGCGTGTGTGTGCGCGCGTGTGATTATGTGTGCTTGCTGCTTTTGTGTGTGTGTGTGTGTGTGTGTGTGTGTGCGTGTGTGTGCGTGCGTGTGTCGTGTGCGTGTGTGTGTGTGTGTGTGTGTGTGTGTGTGTGTGTGTGTGTGTGTGTGTGTGTGTGTGTGTAGTGTGTGTGTGTGTGTGTGTGTGTGTGTGTGTGTGTTGCCTTGTGAGTATTCGCCAGCACAGTACCAACCTCGTAAATGCGGAGGGACTCTGGCCGATCTGGTCGGTTGTGCTTCCATGCGTATGGCGTCTTTGGCTCATACACACCCTCGTAGTGGATCTGGCCCTTGGGCTGAACGGCCCTGGTGATCCAGGCTGGAATTCGTTCAACACGATCACCGTCCTTCGTGGTGATGCACGTCTGCGGCAGAGGGAGACGCGTCGGGCGAGATGCATGCAAAACGGGGGCACACGAGAGCGCAGCATGAGCCCCACACATGCAATGGCATGCGGCATGTCAGGCATACTGAAAGGCATGTAAGCTTGCACACACAACAGAGACACGCAAGGAATGCGCACCACGTACACTGATGCCCGCGCAGCATGCACATGGACAAGCGCGCATACATGTCCACGCAGCACACATGGACAGGCGCACAACGGCCCGCTCTCTCTCTCTCTCAAGATCAAAAGCGTACTTTGACGAAGGACCCTTCCTCGATGCCTGGAGAGCCATCTGGCTTGTTGGGAATCACCACCGACCAGACGCCAAACTCATTCTTCGTGCACTTGAACATATCGCGGTCCCAGTCACAAAAGTCCCCTGTCAGGGAAACGGCTGTCGCTGCTGGCGCCCATTCGCGATAGACAATGCCTTCCTCGCAGGGGTTGAAGCCAAACGTCTCGTACCCCAGTGAGAACTTGGCCAAGCCGCCTTCATGCTCATCAATCTTCGCTTTGAGCTCGGCGAAGCGGCCGTACCTGCCCACGACAAGTGTTCATTGCGTGAGATAGGAGTGGCACTCACATCGCAACCAAACGCTCTACATGAGTGCTGTGTGTGTGTGTGTGTGTGTGTGTGTGTGTGTGTGTGTGTGTGTGTGTGTGTGTGTGTGTGTGTGTGTGTGTGTGTGTGAGTGGGTGTTCACCTGTGAGTGATTGCTGCTTCGAATGGCTGCAGGCTAGGGTCCAGCTCAAACAGCTTGGCCAAGTCTGGTGGTTGCGCCTTCCCGAGTTGATCCTTGGTCGACTGCTGTTCCAGGGACGCCTTTTTCACAGCATCTTTCGCCTCCTTTGCTTCACTCATCGTATGAAAACACTGTCTGTGTGTCTGTGTGTCTGTGTGTGTGTGTGTCTGTGTGTGTCTGTGTGTGTGTGTGTGTGAATTGGGAGAAGGGGAGAATGGTGCTTGGGCTTGGTGCAAGTGTGATGTGATCTTGGTTCGCGCACAGCTTTGGTTCTGGTGTGGATCCGGCACGATTGTTGCAGAAAATTGGCCAAATTTTTAAGTAATTGTCTGCACTGCCACAGGACAGCCTGAGCAGGACTGAGAACGACACGACTACAGAGACAAAACCAGAAGCTGTGTGCCTTGCCTTGTCCATCAACAACGAGAACGAGAAGGCATGTTGACAACGGACAATAGAGACCTTTCGTCACCACAAAAATGGCACATTGCAACCTCGAAGCAGTTTGCATCGCATGTCCAAACCACACAAACTTGGCACAAACATAACACGACTAACATGTTTTGAAACACGGCCCGCCAAAAACCAAACGGCCACGACGATGATGAGTGTGCAAAGACGGCGCAAGCGCTTGCGCCAAGCTGTGCTGTGTGGAGCTATCAGTCAACATGTTCTGATCTCGTTTGAGAGATATGTGCGCTATCACCGTATTCCGAGAGCATGGGGTGTGGTGACTCTGATCAATTTGTCTCAGTTTGACCGAAGAACGTTTGAAGGGTTATTCCGCTTCAGATCGCTTGCCCACTTGCAGCGCTTGGCCCGCAGTTTGCAGGTGAGGGACACATACACGGGAGCATATGGCAGACACTACAGTGGACTGGAAGTGCTCGCATTGTTGCTGCGGCGCTTAACGTACCCCAATAGGCTGAGCGATCTGCGACAGCAGCTACGTATGTGTCGTGTGCAACGGCAATGTGGGCACTCTTCGCCGATGGTCCTTGCTTTCTGGTCGTGAAAGTTATCAGCATCACCTCACTCTCTGGTTGTCCATCGCACTTCATAGGTACCACTCATGGGGAATCCGAGCTCAGTGTGCTGATTAACAAGATTGTAACGGATCTCTACACCAAGCACCACGCTCGGCTCAGGCATTCCAAGTACCTGACACAGGATCACTTCGTGGAACAATACAGTGCTGCTATCCACAACAAAGGCAACGCGCATGATGTGTTTGGTATGTTATATGCGTCTCGCTGCAAAGTCTATCTGTATGTGAGCGTGATGGCTTGTTTGAGGTTGAATGAGCGGGTGCATGGGTCATGTTTGCGTGAACATTGAGAGCACCGCTCACCGATGTTTGGCAGGCTTCATTGATGGTACAATGTACTGGATATGTCGCCCAAGCATCCACCAATCAGCAGCATACACTGGGTACAAAAGAGCACACGTATTGAAGTATCAGGGAGTATCATTACCAAATGGTATGATAGCAAGTGCTACGGGGCCATACCCGGGTACGTGCTGAGTTGCGCCGTGTGTGTATGTGTGTGTGTGTGTGCATTGTGTGCATTGTGTGCATTGTGTGCATTGTGTGCATTGTGTGCATTGTGTGCATTGTGTGCATGTGCGTGTGCGTGTACGTGCGCGTGTGCGTTGCTTGGGCCACCCATCAACGATTGTGTGAGTACAACAATGTGTGAGATCTGTGAACATCGTGCTCATCAATGACTGTATCTGAATCACCACGCTTTACCACAGGTCGCTGGCATGACTCCAGGTGCTTTTACTCTTCTGGTGTCGCCAACTGGATCGATGGCATTGTTCCAGGAATGCGTCTCGGCGGGGACAACGCATATGCAACGAGTCATCGCGTAATTGTAGTCAACAATCACCCAGAGCTCAAGCGAGTTCGTGTTGCGGTGGAGTGGGGTTTTGGAAACGTCGCCAATCACTGGCGATTCCTGCGATTCAGCTCAAACCTGAGGGTTGGGCTGAGCCCCGTCGGGAAGTATATTGCTTTGGGGTTTCTCTTGACAAACTGCCACGTGTGCTTGTATGGATGCGAAGCGAGCACATATTTTCACGTGTCTCCACCGCGACTTGAGTCATACTTGTTCTCACCATAGACTTGTGTATTCAAGTTGTTGCACATAAACACAAGCAGTGCAAACGGAACACTTGCATTCACACGCAAGCACAGACATTACAACACACAAGCATACAGGCATACATGCACACACGCATGTGCACATCCACACCCATACACACACCATACGCAAACACACGCGCATGAGATACGTAACTATGTTTGAACAAAGCACACCCGTTCACAATACACGACCCACCATAACGTAACACGAGCAAGGTAGTCGGACTGCATGCCGCAATGGAGTAACAGTCACAGAGCACCAGCCACACCACGACCATCATCAGTGTCATCATTGGCACGTCCATTGTCACGCCCACGGAGCGACTTTGTCAGCTCACCCTGTATGTGGGAGTGGCAGTTGCACCATGTGAGGTGTATGAAACATGTATTTTGCATACTTGCCCACACATCTAGGTCAAACATCCACGCATATGCACACATGCACGCCACGATCGAAGAAAAAAAAGGTACATGCCCAACAGTTCATTAGAATGTGACAACAATAGAGGTTCTTACGAGCGTGGCCATGGTTGTCTGCATGAAAGCCATCATCTGTGTGTGGCGTTCGTCGTCCCTGACAGACCGGCGCTCCTCAAGCTCAAGCCGTTTGCGTTCCAATTCTATCTGCTGCTGGCGCAGATCGTGATCCCTGGTGTTGAGCGGGGTGTACATGGGAGTGTGAGACAAGTGCTATTGGTTGTTCGGGCTCAATGGGAATTCACACACCAGAAGCACACGCACACACACACACACACACATACACAGACACACCTTGACGAGATAGCCTGAAGAACGTCGTCGTCTTCATCACCACTCGTCTCTCCCGTGGATGGGAGCATGGACGAGTACACCAAGGCCGCATCTTCCTTCGACTTCTTTCTGCGCTGCTCATCCTTAGCATCGGTGGCCTCATCAACGCGCTCGGAAAACGTTCGCGCCGCCTCCATGATTACCTCCGGATACGGAGCCAGACTTGAGCCAGAGTGAGACTCCATCGAATCTGCCGCCTTGACATCCTCGACAACTCTCGAGACACGAGCCTGAGCAACCAGCAAAGAGAACGTCTAAGATGACTACAAAGGAAGCTTACACAGAGACACGCCAACATGTACATACTTCAGACGGATGAAAACGCATGCATCTCTCACCTGAACGGCCTTCCCTGATAGTGGGGGCTGACTTGGATGCTTCTGCTGGAACTCATTGGCGACCTTGGTCCACTCCCGACGAACCCCATGGTGACCTTTCTTCCTGGGCAGATCATGTTGCAGGGCCAGCGCCATGAGAGCCTGAAGCTCAGCTGTGGTCAGCCGACGATGCTTGTGGATCGACCCTGTGTCTTGTTGCTGTGCCTGCTGCGGTTCTTGTGTCTGCTGCGATTGTTGTGACTCGTCCTCGCCATGATCAAGCACGTTGGAGAAGCCAGGAACCGGACGATGCGGCTGCTGCTGCTGCATCTGCTGCAGCTGTTCCTGTGTGTGACCATCCATTCTCTCTGTCTCTGTGATGTGGAAATTTTGCGATGACATACGCAAAAAGGTTTGTTCCAGTGCGTTTGTGGCGGTCACAAAAGCGGATCTCGAAAGCGTGATCGGAACAAAACTGGAACGTTCCAGATACTATTTGTCGTGTCGCAAACTCCACTTTCCACCGCGTTTGTGGCAGTTTTGTGCTGATTGCATTGTTCCACAACGTCTCTAATGCAATGCAGTCGTGGCAGAGTTGCATCCAATCAACAGAAGGGGACACGAGAACTTGCTTGTGTGATGACTTGCTGCTCTTGTATTGAGCTACAAAAAGGCTAATGGCATTTTTTAAGCAAAAAGGTCATTTATATACCTCAGCAGACGGCAAACGTCTCGTTGACTACTACCCGCACAAGACCCGGTCCGACTGGCTGCATTCACACTTGATGTTGCAAAACCAGACTAGTCTCGGCATGATGGGACGTACAGAGGGACACGTAGTTGATGGCAATCAATGCGAAGCGTGTGGCTACTTCACAACAGACCCGGCACAAAACCGCGCGAAAGATTGCCATATGTACTTGAGTTGTGAGGCAAACAAGGATGTAGGATGAATGAACACTCTAACAAAAAGAAACAGAGCAGGAGACAAGAATTGTCGACAACGCAAAGTGGTCACGTGGCAATGTTTGTTGAGAGTTGTGTGGTTATGTGGCGTGTTATGCAAGAGCACGTAGCAAATTGTGGTGTCGCAAAGAAAAGAAGTTAATTTAAATGAGGGTTTGGGCACGTGTGTTGGATGTAGAAACGAATCAGTTCGTACAATATGGTTCGTGTGCGTCCCTGTTCTCTGTGCGGGCAAACAGGGCCCCGCACATATTACATACAAACTCTTTGAGCGATGCGTGCCCATATGGCGAGGCCCAGGCCGGACAACATCGCACACGGGACACACCTCGTGATCGTCGCTGGGTAGAATGGTGTCCCCTATCAGCCGCTCCAGTTGACGCAGCGCGACGCGCGTGCGCGTCGTTGTTAACATCACTGTTCCAGTGTCAATTGTTGCAAGTTCA
>NW_004457740.1:1263237-1266291 GCF_000188695.1 Salpingoeca rosetta | reverse complement strand
GTGTACGTGCGCGTGTGCGTTGCTTGGGCCACCCATCAACGATTGTGTGAGTACAACAATGTGTGAGATCTGTGAACATCGTGCTCATCAATGACTGTATCTGAATCACCACGCTTTACCACAGGTCGCTGGCATGACTCCAGGTGCTTTTACTCTTCTGGTGTCGCCAACTGGATCGATGGCATTGTTCCAGGAATGCGTCTCGGCGGGGACAACGCATATGCAACGAGTCATCGCGTAATTGTAGTCAACAATCACCCAGAGCTCAAGCGAGTTCGTGTTGCGGTGGAGTGGGGTTTTGGAAACGTCGCCAATCACTGGCGATTCCTGCGATTCAGCTCAAACCTGAGGGTTGGGCTGAGCCCCGTCGGGAAGTATATTGCTTTGGGGTTTCTCTTGACAAACTGCCACGTGTGCTTGTATGGATGCGAAGCGAGCACATATTTTCACGTGTCTCCACCGCGACTTGAGTCATACTTGTTCTCACCATAGACTTGTGTATTCAAGTTGTTGCACATAAACACAAGCAGTGCAAACGGAACACTTGCATTCACACGCAAGCACAGACATTACAACACACAAGCATACAGGCATACATGCACACACGCATGTGCACATCCACACCCATACACACACCATACGCAAACACACGCGCATGAGATACGTAACTATGTTTGAACAAAGCACACCCGTTCACAATACACGACCCACCATAACGTAACACGAGCAAGGTAGTCGGACTGCATGCCGCAATGGAGTAACAGTCACAGAGCACCAGCCACACCACGACCATCATCAGTGTCATCATTGGCACGTCCATTGTCACGCCCACGGAGCGACTTTGTCAGCTCACCCTGTATGTGGGAGTGGCAGTTGCACCATGTGAGGTGTATGAAACATGTATTTTGCATACTTGCCCACACATCTAGGTCAAACATCCACGCATATGCACACATGCACGCCACGATCGAAGAAAAAAAAGGTACATGCCCAACAGTTCATTAGAATGTGACAACAATAGAGGTTCTTACGAGCGTGGCCATGGTTGTCTGCATGAAAGCCATCATCTGTGTGTGGCGTTCGTCGTCCCTGACAGACCGGCGCTCCTCAAGCTCAAGCCGTTTGCGTTCCAATTCTATCTGCTGCTGGCGCAGATCGTGATCCCTGGTGTTGAGCGGGGTGTACATGGGAGTGTGAGACAAGTGCTATTGGTTGTTCGGGCTCAATGGGAATTCACACACCAGAAGCACACGCACACACACACACACACACATACACAGACACACCTTGACGAGATAGCCTGAAGAACGTCGTCGTCTTCATCACCACTCGTCTCTCCCGTGGATGGGAGCATGGACGAGTACACCAAGGCCGCATCTTCCTTCGACTTCTTTCTGCGCTGCTCATCCTTAGCATCGGTGGCCTCATCAACGCGCTCGGAAAACGTTCGCGCCGCCTCCATGATTACCTCCGGATACGGAGCCAGACTTGAGCCAGAGTGAGACTCCATCGAATCTGCCGCCTTGACATCCTCGACAACTCTCGAGACACGAGCCTGAGCAACCAGCAAAGAGAACGTCTAAGATGACTACAAAGGAAGCTTACACAGAGACACGCCAACATGTACATACTTCAGACGGATGAAAACGCATGCATCTCTCACCTGAACGGCCTTCCCTGATAGTGGGGGCTGACTTGGATGCTTCTGCTGGAACTCATTGGCGACCTTGGTCCACTCCCGACGAACCCCATGGTGACCTTTCTTCCTGGGCAGATCATGTTGCAGGGCCAGCGCCATGAGAGCCTGAAGCTCAGCTGTGGTCAGCCGACGATGCTTGTGGATCGACCCTGTGTCTTGTTGCTGTGCCTGCTGCGGTTCTTGTGTCTGCTGCGATTGTTGTGACTCGTCCTCGCCATGATCAAGCACGTTGGAGAAGCCAGGAACCGGACGATGCGGCTGCTGCTGCTGCATCTGCTGCAGCTGTTCCTGTGTGTGACCATCCATTCTCTCTGTCTCTGTGATGTGGAAATTTTGCGATGACATACGCAAAAAGGTTTGTTCCAGTGCGTTTGTGGCGGTCACAAAAGCGGATCTCGAAAGCGTGATCGGAACAAAACTGGAACGTTCCAGATACTATTTGTCGTGTCGCAAACTCCACTTTCCACCGCGTTTGTGGCAGTTTTGTGCTGATTGCATTGTTCCACAACGTCTCTAATGCAATGCAGTCGTGGCAGAGTTGCATCCAATCAACAGAAGGGGACACGAGAACTTGCTTGTGTGATGACTTGCTGCTCTTGTATTGAGCTACAAAAAGGCTAATGGCATTTTTTAAGCAAAAAGGTCATTTATATACCTCAGCAGACGGCAAACGTCTCGTTGACTACTACCCGCACAAGACCCGGTCCGACTGGCTGCATTCACACTTGATGTTGCAAAACCAGACTAGTCTCGGCATGATGGGACGTACAGAGGGACACGTAGTTGATGGCAATCAATGCGAAGCGTGTGGCTACTTCACAACAGACCCGGCACAAAACCGCGCGAAAGATTGCCATATGTACTTGAGTTGTGAGGCAAACAAGGATGTAGGATGAATGAACACTCTAACAAAAAGAAACAGAGCAGGAGACAAGAATTGTCGACAACGCAAAGTGGTCACGTGGCAATGTTTGTTGAGAGTTGTGTGGTTATGTGGCGTGTTATGCAAGAGCACGTAGCAAATTGTGGTGTCGCAAAGAAAAGAAGTTAATTTAAATGAGGGTTTGGGCACGTGTGTTGGATGTAGAAACGAATCAGTTCGTACAATATGGTTCGTGTGCGTCCCTGTTCTCTGTGCGGGCAAACAGGGCCCCGCACATATTACATACAAACTCTTTGAGCGATGCGTGCCCATATGGCGAGGCCCAGGCCGGACAACATCGCACACGGGACACACCTCGTGATCGTCGCTGGGTAGAATGGTGTCCCCTATCAGCCGCTCCAGTTGACGCAGCGCGACGCGCGTGCGCGTCGTTGTTAACATCACTGTTCCAGTGTCAATTGTTGCAAGTTCA
>NW_004457740.1:1218067-1263137 GCF_000188695.1 Salpingoeca rosetta | reverse complement strand
GTAGCAGTGTGTAGCAATGTGTAGCAGTGTGTGCGATCGATCTCGATATAGGGCGATGGTGTATTGGTAGATGAACTTGTAAGGCAAGAGAAGGTAGGAAGTACAAGGTGGAAGTGACAGGTGGAAGCGGAGCAGGTGAGGCCTCAAGAAAGGGAAGACAAAGCAGGAGAAAATCGATGCAAGATATGCACGCTAATCTATTCAAGGTTCTAACATCATCGATGACTGTTGACATCACTGTTCCAGTGTCAATGCTTGCTGAGTCAGCAAATTCTGCTGTAAACGTTTCTGTGCACGTGCGCCCAGAAACGGGCGTTTCTGGTTGTTTTGCCACGTGGCACTTCTCTCTCTCTCCTCCAGTTTTCTGTCTATGTGTGAGAGTGTCTCTCAGTTCATGTTCATTCATCCTACATCCTTGTTTGCTTCACAACTCAAGTAAACACACACAACTTCCTCTTGCCAAGACAATCTCCCACACAACACACAGCACACTCTGCACACACAGCACACACACACAAGTCTCCAACAACAGCACCACCACCATGAACTCGCAACAGCAGGAACCCCCAGTACGGACTGAACCACGACGATGGTACACAAGACGACGACGATGGGGATGTGGATGTGGATGAGCCAGTGGAGGTCGAAGAGGACCGTGCACAAGACGACGACAATGGGGATGTGGGTGCGGATGAGTCAGTGGAGGTGCAAGAGGAATTTGACGTGACAGAGCTATCACAGCAGCTGAAGGAGGAGCAGGCGCACATGCAGAGTGCACTATCGCAGCAGCTCAAGACACAGCAGGAGCATATGCAAAAACAAGTGCAGCAGCAGTTGAAAGGCATGAAGCAGTGGCTGAGGGAGCAGGCGAACATGCAGAGTGCGCTATCGCAGCAGCTGATGGAGCTGAAGAATAGCATGCAGCTAGGTGTTGACAGGCGAGTCCTGCCTGCTGAGTCATATCATTCACCTCCCTTCTTCACGACACCACAAATTTGCATTCACCTCTCTTGTGTTCTGGAATGTTCACGTGATTTCCCTCCAACCTGTTGCACGTGCAGTGTTTAGCTTGTGTGGTTGCTCGATGTTACATGCTCTTGCATAACACACCACATAACCACACAACTCTCAACAAACACTGCCACGTCACCACTTTGCGTTGTCGACAATTCTTGTCTTCTGCTCTGTTTCTTTCTGTTGGAGTGTTCATTCATCCTACATCCTTGTTTGCTTCACAACTCAAGTAAACACACACAACTCTCTCCTGCCAAGGCAATCTCCCACTCAACACACAGCACACACAGCACACACGAGGTGAATGCAACGTTGTGGTGTCGTGAAGAAGGGAGGTCAATTATATGACTCAGCAGGAAGGACTCGCCTGTAAACACGTACACGACCGAGGCGTTTCTGCGACCCAGACGCGGACATCGAGGCCGCGAGGAGCTGCGTCGACAAGGTTAGCAGGTGGTCTGGGATCAATTTCGCCCCCACTGTTTAGCTGCCACTCTTGTGTGCCCCCAACTGAAACCTTGATTCTTTGTTCCAATGTCTTCTTGTCTGTCAGTGGCATTTCTTTATCTCTTTCCCCATAAAATAGATGCGTGCACAGCACCACAAATACAACTGAATCATTTGCATGTGTGTGTGTGCGTGAGTGTAAGTGAGCGTGAGTGCTCTGTATGTGTGCGTGAGAGGAGAGTTTTGTCCCTTGCGCCGTTCAGACCATCTTCACCAGGGGAGCCGCCATGAGTATGCAACACCAACTGCACGATGCTAGGGTTACAATTATATTGAAGAATCGAGTGTTGTAGTTGTGATATTCATGTGCTTTAATTGTGACATCATGCACATCAAAAGTGTAAACAGACAGCATTCGCTCAAGTGAGCGCATGCGGTGGTGTGGTGGTGAATCTAGATGGTGTGGCAAGCAGCAATTGCAGTGGTTTCACTCCAGCACTCTCTACTTGCGGACCACCTCTATTTCACATCACACACAGCACCAACCACTCTGCACTTGTACTTGCACTTGCTGTGTTTATTTACAGTTGTTTCCCCCCCCCCCAAATACACATCTCCAACACGAAAGCCGCTACACAAGGCGGTGGTAAGCGAGATGCTGTGTTATTGCATTCTGACAACCAAGTATAGGACACTACCCTAATTAAAGGACACAAGTACGTCGCTCGCTGCCACGATTGTCCCTGGTGCAGCTCGCTCAACCCCAAACACATCATCGTCATCATCAAGCTGCTGCCACGCGTCAAACTGCCTTTACTGAATTGCCTCTCAAACACGCGGGGTGAGAGTCTCCCACCAGGGCCCAGAACACACACACACACACACACATAGAGGCAGAGACGAAGAGAAAGACACACACAGACACCCACTCACACACATGCGGAAAAGTTTAGCTATCGAACTGAAGAAAGTTGGCGGCAACATATCCTTCTTCGCCAGTGGAACGACGAATCAAGACCCATTCCGAGTTGCCATCTGGATCCTCGTAACTCAAGACTTCGACTTCCTCGTTCTCATCACACTGCCAGCATTCGTGAGTCAGAGTGGGACGCGGGTAAGCGAAGTGCAAGTCAGGGGGAGCGACAAATGCACATGTTATGTCACAGCAACAATCAGACACAGATTTAGCGTTGTCAGAAAATGTACACACACGCACGCACACGTACGCACACAAGCACACACACATCTCGTTGAAACGAACAAACGCATTTGCACACGTACCGAAACCTCAATTTCGCTTTCAGCCTCAAACGTCCATACAACTACCGCCATGCCTATTGCCTCTGGCACGGTGTCTGCAGCCACACACACACACACACACACACACACACACACACACACACACACACACACACCGTGGTTACGTGTGAATGCATGATGAATCCACTCAGATTCAACCACCTCCACAACGCTGAGGGCCCACGACCAGCGGACAAACACTGGCTGCATACCTTGAGGCGTCAAGTCGCCAGTGTCGTGTGTCATACGGCCATGATGGTCCCCGTCCATTAACGTCAAGAACTCAGCACCCACATACCCTGCAACGACAGTCAAACAACCATGCACAAAACGGCCCCATTTGAGCTCACAGCGACTGCCGGACCAGGCGCACCCGCACCCCAACCGCAAATGGAGGCCAAACCACTCTCTGTTCTTGCCTCCACGCCAACGAGACAACAACAACTAAAAAAAATCTTATCACCACCCCCACCCCCACCACTGTAACAACAACAACAACAACAGCAGCAACTACAACAACAACTTAAACAACAACAACTTAAACAACAACGACAACAACAACGACAACAACAACAACAACAACAACAACAACAACAACAACAACAACAACAACAACAACAACAACAACAACAACAACAACAACAACAACAACAACAACCACCACCAGCACTACGAGGACCCACACCTTGACATAAGCTCGTTTGATTGCAGCTGCATGGTCACAAAAGGCGCGGCCAAACTCCTGTTGTTCGACGGGCTTCTCGTGTTCGCGCTTGAGGCGGAGGCAAAACGCCTGCACAACGTCAATAACCTCTTCCAGGTTTCCAAATAGAATGGCAACATCAAAGCCGGTCTTCGACGGCAGGCCCGTGGCTGGATCCAGATACGCTGCCAGGCACCAAGGCGCAGGTGCGTCAAGCAACAGGAACACACAGACGTTAGCCAAGGCCCGTAGGCGTGCGCACATGGTTGTCATACAAGCAGCAACATCAGTGGGCGCAGTGGACAGCACTCGCACGACAACAGCTCGAGCACACCCTCACGCACACCCACAAGCACAAGCACAGCCCCCTTCTCAACCTCGCACACACGCACACACACACACACACGCATACACACGCACACACACACACAACCTTGTTTGCAGAGGAGAAGGTTGTCCAGGTATTCCTCCTCTGTTTCCACGAGTTCCTTCGACACGTTTGCGCGCTTCTTTGCCTTCTTCTCCTGCAGCTCGTGCTGCTCGGCCTCCGTCGCCGCCACCTGCTCAAGCATCTCAACTTCGCGCACAAGCATCGAATCGCGTTGGCGAAGATGCTCAGGGATCTGCCCGAAACGACACAAAGAAAGAAAAGAAGAAAAAGAAGAAGAAAAAGAAGACGAAAAAGAAGAAGACGAAAAAGAAGACGAAAAAGAAGAAGAAGGAAAAAAAAAAAGAACGAGCGTGTGCAACGAATCAGTCCACGTGAGGCGTGTGGTGGCATGTGACCCACAGGCAGCAGCAAGCAGTATCATGGGTGATGGTGGATTCACAGCGATACACGAGCGGCATCCAGCACACGAGCGAGCCCGGACACAAACCAAACCAAGCAGGCAGGCAAGCAAGCAAATGGGGAGCAAGAAGCAAGAACGACATGAAGCAAGCAAGCAGTCACAACGCCAAGCAATCCAGGAAGCACGCACACCACCAGCACACACCTGAGCGATGAGCCCTTCTCGCTCTGCCTGAAGACTGGAGATGAAGAGCTCCTTTGTTTGGATGAGCTGCTGGTGGCGCTGCGCCTCGGCCTGCACCTGCGACACGTCCATCTTCGCCGTTGCCGTATCAAGGGACGCCAGGTCAGCAAGCTTCTGCGCTGCCTTGGCCTGCTTCTTCTCGTCAGCCAGCTCCTGTTCAAGCTCCTGTCACATGAATGCGCAGTACATCACATCCAGCACACACACACACACACGCACCACGGCGGTGAGTGAAGACGTCGGGCAATGCATCCCACACACACACACACACACACACACACACACACACACACACACAACACAGACGCACACGCCAAGCACGTGGTTTGCTTGTGCTGGGTGCAGGTCTGCAATGACGCATGTGGTCACCTCGATGCGGGCGTTAAGTTCGCTGATGGCCTGCTTAACGCTGCCAAGGTCACGTCCATTTGGCAAGATTTGCGATTCGGACAGGCTCATGTCGCTTTCTTCTTCGTTCACGTCCCCTGCACGAGCATGAGGGCATGGGCGAGTAGGACGTCATGCGTGTTCGTGTGGATGGTTGGTTGTGTTTGTGTTATGAGCAAGTACTCATGAGAGTATGTGGCCGCAAGATGAAGCCCAGTACATTGGTTTGTATCAGAGCCCGCGCCACCAATCATCAGCATCATCATCCTCGCCCCCAACCATCAGCACCACCGTCACGACTAACACGTACCGCGCTGGGCGTAGAGGGTGTTAAGTTGTTCCTCCAGATCAGCGACCTCTCTTCGCGCGGCTTCAAGCTGCTCTTCCTTCTCCTGTCGCTGATCGTCATCCAAATCCTGACACCCGCAAACCCAAACGAGTAACCCCGCGCATCCCAGGTGGCTGCGTGAGCTGCAGTGCAGTGTCACCCAGCCCCACACTCACACACAGCCACACACACACACACACACACACACACACACACACACACATGTGCGCTTGGTACCACACTCAGCACTGCCGTACTTGCTTGATAGGAGACAGCACACAACTGTAACCCACACCACTGCCACCACCGCCACCATCGTAGCTGATGCACGTACCGTCATCACAGACAGAAGGGTTTCAAAGCCAATCTCACGATCCAGGGCCTCGTCATGCAATGCCTCCAGCCGCGCAATCTGCTCCTCAAGTGTCTCTGCACAAGCGAGTGGCAGGGTGTTCACACAAATGCGTTATCAACCACGGGCTAGCGAGGCAATGCCACGGCAGTACGGCAGCAACAACATCAACGAGTGGTGACTGCGGGACCAAATCGTACCTTCTGGCTCCTCGTGAACGGACGAGAGTTGCTTTGCCGATTGATCCTGAGTCGAAACAGAGGTGCACCCGGCGGTGGGGTTGAGAACGAAACACCACACGCAACAAGGCGTTTGTGCCGGTGTACAAAATCGCAAGCGCAGATACACACATACACACATAAACACACACACACACACAAATACATACATGCGCGCACGCACATACAAACGCGCACATAGATCAGGCTGGTGGGAAGGAGGGAGCGAACCTGGATGGACATGGAAAGGACTCTGCTGCGCGGACGAACGGGTCGTTCTGCCCGCGGCTTGGGCTGTGGGCGCGGCCGTGGCGCTGTTGGCAGAACAAAAAAAAACACCAAGTAAGACGCAGAAGAAGAAGAAGAAGAAGAAGAAGAAGAAGAAGAAGAAGAAGAAGAAGAAGAAGAAGAAGAAGAAGAAGAAGAAGAAGAAGAAGAAGAAGAAGAAGAAGAAGAAGAAGAAGAAGAAGAAGAACAACAACAACAACAACAACAACAACAACAACATACATCAAGCGTGCACCAGCTCTCACCCCAACAACCCGTCAACACGCATCACCTGGCTTGGCTGGCGCCTGTGTATGGGTCTGCCTTGGCTTCGTCTGCGGCTTTTCTGGTTTGCCCATGGAGAGCCTGCGTTGCTGCACGGTTTCTGCTGCGGGACGCGTCGACGGTGCCCGGCGCAGCGGTACAGCCCCTGGTGGCCTGCAGACAGACGGCACAGCCTTCTTTGCTGGTGCAGCCGTTGCCTGTGGCGGGCGGGGTGCATTTCGCGTGGGAGTCGGCGCAGCGCGCATTGGTTTGAGGTCTGGCGACCCGTGTCGCGGGTGGTTGGATGATGGCGGTGGACGCGGGGAAGGCTTCCTCCTCTCCTGCTCTGCTGTTGCTGCTGCTGACATTGCTGGTGCAGCTGGTGCGGCTGGTGCAGTGGTGGTGGTGGTGGTTGTGCGGGCGGTGGTTACTGCCGTTGCTGGTGGTGGTGCCGCCGTCTTAGCGGCTGGTGCAGGTGGCGGTGGCTTTGGGGTTGGCTTTGGCTTCGCCTTTGGCTTTGGGATGGGCTTGGGTTTCGGCGCCGGGGTGGCTGTGGTGGTGCTGGCAGTTGCTGTTGGCGCCTGGGCTGAGGTGCTCGACGGCGTGGCAGACGCGCGCTTTGGGGGTGGCGCATATGGCTTCGCAGGGGGCGCTGCTGACTGCCTGGGCTGTGGTTGTGGCTGTGGCTTGGGCGGGGGCGGCTTTGCCTTGGCAGCAGGTGCGGGCGCGCGTGCTTGCTGCGGCGACGGCGCAGGTGAGGGCGGTATCTCCTTGGTCACATGAACAAAGTTGGCGGGAAAAATGCCCTTTACCGCGGGCTGAGTCCTGACAAAGCCTTCGTACCACTCTGGGTTGACTTGCTTGAGCAGCACAATTTCGTCGTGCGCGTGGAACTGCAGGTCGCCCTGCTCGGTGCTGGTGTAGTCGTACAGCGCCACCGCCGCGCCCTTTGGCCGGGACGACGACGGGCTGGTCTTCGTGCTGGACTGCCGCCTCTGCGTCGCCTTTGGGCTCTTTCTTGGCGGCGGCAACGACCTTGCCGGTGGCGTCGTGGCAGGTGGCGGGGGTTTGGATGGAGCAGGGTGCTTGCCGAGCGACGCTTTGCGCGCGGGCGGCGGTGCCGTCTTTACATGCATCACAGAGGCTGCCAATCCATCGAAGTATGTGGTTGGTCGTGTGAGGGAGCGTGTGTATATGTGTGTTTGTGTGAGTTTGCGTGAGTTTGTGTGCCTGTGTGTGAGTTTGCGTGAGTTTGTGTGCCTGTGTGTATGAGTTTTTGTGAGTTTGTGTGCCTCTGTCTGTGTGTGTGCCTGTGTGTGTGTGTATGTATGTATGTGTGTGTGTGTGTGTGTGTGTCGCGCACGGGGTACGAAACATGTCCAGCGGGACAGCACTGCGCGATGGCGACAAACCATCTCCGAGGACTCCTTACCTTCATCGAGAGTGACCTTCACGTCCACGAAGGCGGCAGGGAACATCCCTTTCTTGTGTGTGCGGCGCGAGTAGCCTTGCAGCCATTCATCATTGACTTGCTTGAGCAGCACAATATTGTCACCAATGCGCAGCTCCAAGTCCCCCGCCTGCCCCTCGTCGAACTGCACATTGTGAGTGCGTGAGTGAGAGAGAGAGTGTGGGTGTGTGTGTGCGAGCGAGTGTGTGAGTGTGTGTGTGTGTGTGTGAGAGAGAGAGAGAGAGAGAGAGAGAGAGAGAGAGAGAGAGAGAGAGAGAGAGTGTGTGTGTGTGTGTGTGTGTGTGTGTGTGTGTGAGTGTGTAAGCCAGCGTACACGGTGACAGCATGTTGACGGCTGCTCGTTGCAGACACTTCTCGTGAAGGCAAATCACAATTGTCAGCTCACATCGAAGGATGCAATGGCGTACGGGACGAGTGCAGTTGTCACGCGAATCTTGCTTGTGGGAACCAGCCCCTCCTGCGTACATGTGCGTGTGAGAACACGGCGAGCAGAGGGTGCGAGAACACGTGCGGCCGTGAAACAAAGTGGAGTGCATGCAGCACGCCCCCCCCCCCAAAAAAAATGTGGGGACGAACTCCGAGGTGCTATGTGAGGTCATCGGCTTCATTGTCTCGCATATGTGCCACACCTTGCTATGGAGTCTGCCACGATAATGTGTGGCGCTTGGCCGTTGTAGGAGGTCGATTGTATCGCCTGCTCTGAAGGAGAGGTCTGAGCTGGCTGCAGCTGCCGTGTGGGATTCAGTTGCCTCTGCCCGGCCCTGATCAGCCACAGCAACACACACACACACACACACAGATAGACGGGTAGGCACACACACACACACACACACACACACACACACACACACACACACACACACACACACACACACACACACACACACACACACACACACACACACACAGATAGACGGGTAGGCACACACACACACGCACACACACACGTTTGAGCAAGCAAACACGCGACAACACATGAAACACACACACACACACATGAAACACACACACACACACACACACACACACACACATTAGAACAAGCACGCAGACACAATGAGCATGTCGGTTTGTGACGAGCAGGTGTGACATGACATGGCATCAACGCAAGCCGCAAGCATATTGCAGGCGCACGCACGTTGTTGGGTGGATCGGTGCGGTTCACAAAGTTGAGCGGGAATATGCCTTGGTTGTCTCCGAGCACACCTTCCAGCCATTCGTCATTGGTGGCTTGGAGCACACGCACAACATCTCCTGTATATGTGTGTATATGTGCGTGTGGATGTGTGTGTGTGTGTGTGTGTGTGTGTGTGTGTGTGTGTGGATGTGTGTGTTTGTGGATGTGTTTGTGGATGTGTTTGTGGATGTGTGTGTGTGTGTGTGGGCGTGAGTGAGACACCACGACGTTGTTTCGTGTTTTGATTTGACGTCACTGTGGCTGCTTGTGCGTGCCTGCGTGGTCGTCATGATTGTGTTGCTACGACGCCAAGCTCAAGGTGTTGGTCTTGCGCCATCGCACCTTGAGTGAGCTTGAGATCCCCCTTTTCCTGCGCTGGGAAGTCGTGGTGAGCCACCACAAAGCCCCAGCCTGCATCCTCATCTCCGTCAGCCATTGTCGCTCGCACCAATCCAGTTCACACAAACAAAAGGCAACAAAAAAGCGGGCGAAAAAACGAATGCAGGCAAAGCAAGGCGAGGCAAGGCAAGGAGAAGAGGAAGACAGTCCTGCCTGGTTGCCTGACCTTGTGCTGGTTGTGCTTGCTGTGTGTGTGTGCACTGCTGCGCACTAGCAGCTTGGTTGTGGGGAGATGGCGACGCTGCGGCGACTGGCAGTGGCCCTTGCTACCGCAGGCACTGCCGTGGGCGGAGTGCTTGTGACTCGAGCACAGGGAGGGTTGGGAAACAAAGAGCTGGGCCAAGGCGGGCGTGACAGTGGCCATTTGGATCCCGTGGAGTATGGCAAGACCTTTGATGTCGGTGTCATTGGCGGTGGCATCGTTGGCCTTGCCACAGCTCGTGAGCTGCAGCTGCGACACCCTCACCTCCGCATTGTCGTCTTTGAAAAGGTGTGCTGTGTGTGTGCCTGTGTGTCTTGTGTATGTGCGTGCGTGTGTATGTGCATGCGCGTGTGTGCGTGCGTGCCTGTGTGTCTTGTGTTTGTGCGTGCGTGTGTGTGTATGTGTGTCTTGTGTATGTGCGGGCGTGTGTGTATGTGTGTGGGGTCTCCTCTCTGTCTGTCTGTCTGTCTGTCTGTCTGTCTGTCTGTCTGTCTCTCTCTGTCCGTCTCTGTCTGTCTGTCTCTGTCCGTCTCTGTCTGTCTGTCTCTGTCCGTCTCTGTCTGTCTGTCTCTGTCCGTCTCTGTCTGTCTGTCTCTGTCTGTCTGTCTCAACGTTCCTGCTCGCCTTTGACTCCGCAGGGAAGTCAAGTTGCGGAGCAGCAGACGGGCCACAACAGCGGCGTTGTCCACAGTGGGGTGTACTACAAGCCAGGCTCACTGCGGGCACTGCTGTGCACAAAAGGCAACGCACTCATGTACAACTACTGCGAGGAGCACGGCATTCCGACCAAGCGCTGCGGCAAGCTCATCGTTGCTGTTGAAGAAGAGGAAGTGCCAAGGCTTGAGGGCATCTTTGAAAACGGGAAACAGAACAAGGTCCCGGGACTACAGTGGATTGAGCAAGGCGACATTCGCCACTTTGAACCCCATTGCAAGGGCGTGGCTGCCGTCTACTGCCCCTCGACCGGCATCGTTGACTACGCGCAGGTGTGGATGTGTTGGTGTAGAGAGGGGGGCGCTGTGTGTGCGTAGCTGGGTGCGACCGCGAGGTGGCCGCATGTGCACGCCGTCATGGTTATTGGTGGCGCTCGTACCGCCTCCAAACACAGACACACACACGCACACACACGCACACACGCACACACACATACACACACGCACACGCACACACACACACACACACACGCACACACACGCACACACATACACACACATACACACACACACACACACACGCACACACACACACACACACACACACACATTCGCGCATTCCTAAATGCCAGGTGGCGAGGACCATGGCGCAGGAGTTTGAGGGTCTTGGTGGAACGATATTGACGTCGTGTAAAGTCGTCGATCTGACCGGTCCGGCAGGGGAAGCTGCAGACTTTGGCAATGGCGTCCGCGTGCACACGCAGGACCACGGCAACGGTTTTATCTGCGCGCACATTGTGTCGTGTGTTGGTGCTTACTCAGACAAGTGAGTGGGCAAGTTAGTGGGCAAGTGAGTGGGCAAGTTAGTGGGCAAGCGTGCGTGCATGTGTGTGCGTGTGTGTGTGTGTATGTGTGTGTATGTGTGTGTGCGTGTGCGTGTGCACGCGTGACGTGCTGAGCACTTGCATCTGTGTTATTACTCTCTCATTTGGTGCCTATCTTCCCATATCCCAACCTCTCTAAACCGCTTGTGCATGTGCATGTGCATGTGTGTGTGTGTGTGTGTGTGTGTGTGTTGGGAATGGTTTGCGCTTGGCGAACAGGATTGCTGTGATGACGGGGTGCGCGGAGACTCCGAAGATGATTGGCGTTCGTGGGGAATACCTTGTCCTGAAACCGGTACATATGCACCGCATCACGTGCCAAATCGTTGCTCGCGTGTTTACACACAGCAAGCACTCCCTCTCCTCCTCACGCTTTTCCTGCCCCTTCTTGCCGCCGCTTCCTCCCCCCCCCCCACGCCACTCACGTCTCAACCAACACGCAATGTCGCCCGGTAGGAGAAGAGGCATCTTGTGAAAGGGAATATTTATCCCGTACCAGACCCGCGTGTACCATTTCTTGGGGTGCATTTCACGCCCCGCATCGACGGCAGTCTTTGGCTTGGCCCCAACGCTGTGCCCGCGTTTGCTCGCGAAGGATACTCCTACTCCACCATAAACTGGTGCAGTCGCATGTGTGTGTGCTTGTGTGCGCTGTGTGTGTGTTTGTGTGCGACTCTGTGTGTGTGTGTGTGCTTGTGTGCGCTGTGTGTGTGTTTGTGTGCGACTCTGTGTGTGTGTGTGTGATGCATAACTGTGCGAGACTGTGCGCGCGCGTGTGAGTACGCACATGTGTACGACGGTTTTTCCTGTTGCACGTGCGTTTGTCCTGTGCGCGCACGTACTTTTTTTTTGCTCACTCACTCACTCGCACACTCACACACATACGCACACTCACACACTCACACACTCACACACACTCGGTCCGTCTCTTTGGTTGATTGCTGTTGTGCGACGGCACGACCACGGCTGTGCAGGGGCGAGCTGTGGGATGCAGTGTCATACATTGGGTATCTGCGACTTGCGCTGGCCAACGCCGACTTTGGTCTTCGTGAGCTCTACCGCTCCATTCGCACTGCAGCACAGGTGCACATGCATGTCTCGGAGAATGTTTGCGCCGCAGGGTTTCGGCTGGACCTGGCGTTGCTCCCTTCTTGAAGTGGGTGCAGTGATTGTGCTGCTGCCCATGCTAACCTGTCGTGGCGTGTCGTGGCGTGTTGTTGGTAGGTGAAACAGTTGCAGCGGTACATCCCCGAGTTGACGCTGGACGATGTGGAGCCAGGCCCGGCCGGCGTTCGTGCTATAGTGCGTGTGTGTTTGTGTGCGCATGTGTGTGTGTGTTTGTGTGTGTTTGTGTGTGTTTGTGTGCATGTGTGTGTTTGTGTGTGTTTGTGTTTGTGTGTGCATTTGTGTGTGCATATGTGTGTGTGTGTGCCGAATTTGCTCTTGCTAGGTTCAATGAAACATGGTTTGCACTCGCACTTTTGTCTCCTTTGATTGTGTCCGTGTGCGATTGTGCCTGTTTGCTTTACTTGTTTCACGCATGCTGATGCGACAACCCTGCATGTTTTCATGGCACCATTGCTTGAACACCCACACCCGCAGGCGCTTGATGAAGATGGCAACCTTGTGAAGGACTTTGTCTTCGATTCTGGAACAGCGACAGGTGAGTGAGTGGAGTGAGAGAGAGAGAGATAGAGACAGCGTGTGCGTGCGCGAGTTGGGACAACGATTTGTGTGCCTGTGTCACATGTGTGACTCTGTTGCTCCTCCTTTCTCTCTCTCTCACACACACACACACACACACACACACATGCACACAAATGCATGCACACACATGCACACACACACACACAGCCAAAGGGAGGGTGATTCATGTACGCAATGCGCCGTCGCCTGCAGCCACGTCCAGCTTGGCCATTGCGGAGATGGTTGCCAACCGCGCCCAGGAAGAGTTCAAATTGCCCGGCAGCATTCAGATGCCACATTAAATGAGCACGCAATCATTCATTTTGGCTGATTCAGCGGTTTTTGCATGAATGCAACAACCCAGTTGGCGTTGGTCAGGTTTCGCTTCTCAACCCTCGTGCATGCAGGCAACCACAGCTGCGCAATCAGTTGAGAACGCCCGCTTCTGAGAAACGGTGGCAGTTGAGATGCTGCTGATTTGCGAAGAATATCCAAATGTTTTCCTTGCCGGTGACGGTTGTGTTGCTGCAAAACGCGCGACGGTGGATCGAGGCCATCACCGAGCAACGAAACGGCCCTCCCTCCTCAGTGCGTTTGTGTGTGCTTAGCTTCCACGGTTGTGGCGTGGCGACGGGGCCAACGGACTGACCAGCAGCGCAACGGCCGCACATCCGCATCACATCCAGCAACTCGCTCACTGCTTTGCTTCTGCTTCTCCTGTTTGGCATTCCGTTGCGCGCAGCGAAACATGCATTGTTTTGCAGCGGTTTGATTGGTTGTTGTGGACTGTCACTGAAAGAGGTGGGGTGGGGTGCGTTTGTGTCGCAAAGGGGCGAAGCAAGCAAGAAGCAAAAGCAGCAACGCAAAAGCGCAGAGAGGGGGGTGCGAATGCCACTCAAACATTGACGCAAAAAAACTGACCGTTGTGAGTGGCAGTGAAGGTGCTGCTGCTGCGCGTGCGCATGTGTGCGCATGTGTGTGCCTGCCTGCCTTTTTGCGCTGCCAAGAGTCTGCGTCTCTGGGTGCGTGTGCGTGTGTGTGCGTGTGTGCCTCTGTTCATTTCTCTCAACTGTTCGTTTGTCTCACAAGCAGACAACGACTGTCCATCTCTCCCCCCCCCCCACACACCTCCAAACCAACCACACACAGATACAACCTTCCTGATCGCATCGTGCTCGTTGCCGAGACTCATCGACAACAGCAGCAGCATAGCAAGATGCGTGTGACGACTGTGTTGACCGTCACGCTCGTGGCGCTTGTGGCGTCAGTGTCTGGTCAGGCCACCATCTGTACCGACACCTGTCGCACATCCAACAACGGCATCTGCGAGGATGGCGAGCAGCCCATTATGGGCGCCGGTAACTTTCTCGCAAACGCCCAGAACCTCTGTGAATTTGGTACCGATTGCTCCGACTGCGGCCCCCGAAGTACGTTTTGCGACATGGATGCTTATTGGTGTTGTCTGATATCAGGGCTTGTGCGTGTGTGTATGTATGTATGTATGTTATGTATGTATGTATGTATGTATGTATGTATGAATGAATGTATGTATGTATGTATGTGTGTGTGTGCGTGTGTGGCTTGTGTGGCTTGTGCGGATGCGTGGATGCGCTGCGTTGTGTTTTCTGTGAGACATCCCCATCCGACTCGTTGTATTGTTGTTGCGTTGCTGCACTGTCATCTTTCACAACTTTTGTCACCCGCACACCCACGAACCTAACCTTTTCACTCTTCTGCCGGAACTCACCCATCCTCCTCACCCTTTCTCCTCCTCGCTTCACCTTTCCATCTCTCTCTCTCTCCTTTCTGTCGCAGCTGAGGCTGACCGTAACCTGAACCTCAAGGCCCCACTCAAGGGACAGCGTGGTGACCCAGGTGACATGGGTGACAACGGCATCCAGGGTCCAAAGGGTGACAAGGGTCGTCAGGGAACCCCGGGCTTTGATGGCACCAACGGCGACAAGGGCGAGAAGGGCGTCCGCGGCCCCTCTGGTGCGCCCCCCCCCCCTTCTTGATTTGATGCTGTGTTGCCCTTGGTTGGTTTGCTGTATTATTATTGTTAGTGCTCCTTGTAGAACAAATGGCACGTTGTCACCGACTTACACCTGAACATGCACGCACTATCATCAACGCTTTCGCTTTTGTCTCACACCAACACACACACACACACACACACACACCCAAACCCACATCTGTCTCCCATCCATGTATGCATGCATGCATGCATGCAGGCGAGGACGGTCTGCCCGGCCCCCGTGGCTTCCCTGGTCGCGATGGTGACAAGGGCGAGCGCGGTGACACTGGTCGCCAGGGTGATCCTGGTGTCGATGGTGTTCCCGGACGCAAGGGTCAACGCGGCCCGCAGGGTGCCAGCGGCGACAACGGTACCCCTGGTACGTACAGCTCTAGCATGCGTGCTTGTGTGTGTGTGTGGTTTTTTTTTTGGCTTGTTGTGTGCTTCCATCGTCTTGATTTCCCTGATGTCCTTTACGCACATCATATTTACTCACACGCACAACACCTCGCTCCCTCACTTCTGTACAACAACAACACCACCACCACCAACAACACCACCACCACCACCAACAACAACGACAACAACAATGCACAACCGAAACAGGCAACGACGGAACCAACGGACGGAAAGGTCAACGTGGTGCTCCTGGTCCAGATGGAACGCCGGGTACTGATGGTGCCCCTGGCGTCGATGGAGTCGATGGTAACCCCGGCCCGCAAGGCCCCAGGGGTGAAGACGGGCTCCCAGGCGCTGTGGGTGACCCAGGTACCGATGGCTTCGATGGAACAGATGGCGTCCGCGGCGATCGCGGTGACAAGGGTTTCCGCGGCGCAACCGGTGCTCAGGGCGCGCGCGGCGAGGACGGCCTCAACGGCGACGCTGGTGACCCAGGCTTTGACGGCACGGACGGTGTCAACGGCCCACGCGGTCCTCGTGGCCCCGTCGGTCTCCCAGGCAAGTCTTTTTTGAAGTCTTGCGCTAGTGCGCTGCATCCAGGCATCCTCTCGTTGCTGCTCGTTTGGATGCTTGGATGGGAGGGCTCGTTTGCTTGTTTGATTGCAGGTCCTCTTGTTGTGTCTGTGTCTGCGCACGCTTCTTGTGTTATTTGCAAACCCGCTACAGTGCTGCGTCCCCAACTATCATCAGATCATCTCCCAATAGCAATGCATAATCTCTTGCTTGATCTACGTCTCTAACGACCGATCGACTGCTTACTCTCTTACTCATCGTTGGACTTTCTGTCCTCTCCTCACACCCTTTGTCGCGCTCCCAACACACCACAGGCATGAAGGGTAACCAGGGCGAGGATGGTCTGCAAGGCATTGCAGGCACTGACGGCTTTGATGGGACTGATGGCCCTCGTGGTGACCCGGTATGTTGGTGCTGTCTTTGTGGTCTGTGACATGCACGCAGCACGTTCGTATGTGGTGTCCTCATTTTTTTGTTTTGGGTTTTTGCCGCACTTGTGTGTGCCGTTTTTCCTCACCCACCCGTGCCCTCCCCCCCGGGTTTTCTACATGGTGTAGGGTCTCCCTGGTGAGCCTGGTGCTCGGGGTTCCCGTGGTCCCTCCGGTACCCCTGGTACCCCTGGTAGCAAGGGCCAGCCCGGCCCACGCGGCCCCGACGGTGTGAACGGTGCTGACGGTGCTGACGGCGCCGATGGCCCCAAAGGCTACAAGGGTCAACAGGTGCGTAGCATGTGTCTGTGTGCGTGTGTGTAGATGTAGATGTGCAATTGCGTGCGTGCATGTATGTCCACGTGCATGTGCACACGTGCGTGCGTGCGTGCGTACCACTGTTTTCCTCTTCTGCGCGTCGTTTCATAACGGCCGACCTTTTCCTGACAACGCTACATCTTTGTTTCTCACACGATCAACCAATCAACATGTAGGGTAACTCTGGTACCCCTGGTGAAGATGGCCTCGATGGTCGCAAGGGCCAGCGTGGCCGTGACGGTGAAGGAGGTCTGCAGGGTGACCGCGGTGCTCCTGGCAACCCTGGCCCAACTGGCCTCAAGGGTAACGTCGGGTACGTTTGCTTCTCTTGTTTGTCGCCATCTTGGCTACTTTGTGCATGCGCGGGTGTGGTTGTGTCTCCACGTCCTTGAGAGTGTCCTTGCGCTCGCTTTCCTTGCTCGACGTGCACTCGTTGTTCAGTCAGCATCGCGTGTTTTGTCCTCGACCCAACTCGCTCCCTCACTCACACGAAACATCCACAACTCACACGAAACCTGCACACACACCTCGCACAAACGCTGCACATCCACCACCATCATCAACATTGAAACATGTGTAATTGCTTAATGGCAGCCCCATGGGTCTGCCTGGTCCGGCCGGCGGCGAGTGCGTGTACGGCGCATCCGATATCGCCTTCATTCTCGACTCGTCTGGTTCCATCCTCCCCGAGGACTACAGCCTGCTGAAGCAGTTTGCCGAGAACGTCGTTGACGAGCTTGTCATCTCCGAGTCTGAGTCGCGCATTGCCGTCGAGATTTTCTCGGACGTGCAGGAGGTCTCCCTCCAGTTCAGCTATGACAAGCCCACCATTGTCGACACCATCCGCAACCTGCGCCACATCCAGCGCGGTACTGCTACCGGTGCTGCGCTCGAGCTCGCGCGCCGCGACATCTTCAGCAGCTCCGACCCCAACTACCGCAACCTCGCCGTCCCCGCCATTGCCGTCGTCATCACAGACGGTCAGTCGCAGGAGGAGCCCGCGTTTGTTGCAGAGCAGGCCCTCCGCCTGCGCGAGCTTGGCGTCACTGTCCTTGCCCTCGGCATTGGCGACGGCACCGACCCCGACGAGCTCCTGGCCATTGCTGGCTCTGCAGACCGCGTCGAGCAAGTCGAGCAGTTCGGCGACCTCGTGCAAGAGTTTGTCCGCGCCTTCCTCCAAGGCATCTTCTGCGCTGATTCGCCCGACAAGGGCGCTCGCGGCCGCACTGGTGACCCCGGTGTTCCTGGCACGGTGCGTTTTTTGGCAGTCTGCTTGCTTGCTTTGCTTTGCGTTGTCACTTGTGACTGTTTTTGTTGTGTTGTGTTGCGTGTTTGACTGTGTTTGTTTGTTTACCAAACGTCACCACGATGTGATAGCACTGCTGCTTGCTTGGTTGTGATTGCATGTGTTTGGTGGTTGCTCTTTTTCTGTTTGTGTGGATACTAGCATGCACACGCAAAAGTCTATTGCGCTCACGTTTCTTCTTCCACGTCCAACCTCACCCTGTAACCAACCACACACACACACACGCACACACACACACACGAACACACGAACACACACACACACACACACACACACACACACACACGAACGCACATGCATATACAAACCATTAATAGGACGGAGCTCGTGGTCCTCAGGGTCCTGCTGGCCGCGCTGGTGAGGACGGTTTGAACGGTACACCCGGACGCGATGGCGAGCAAGGCCTCAAGGGCGACCCAGGGTTTGACGGCACAGACGGTGTTGACGGCCGCCCTGGCCCTCGTGGTGCCACTGGTGCACGTGGTTCCCGCGGTGAGACTGGCTCCCCTGGTGAAGATGGTCTGGACGGGCGCAAGGGTCAGCGAGGTCCCAGCGGCACGCCAGGTTCTGACGGGACACCAGGAGCTGACGGGACACCAGGCGTCACTGGCGACAAGGGCGTTCGCGGTCCCAGCGGACCTCAAGGTCCTGCTGGTAGGGATGGTGCCGATGGTGCTCCCGGCCGCGACGGTGAAGACGGCTTGCCCGGACGCAAGGGCCAGCGCGGCCCCGCTGGCCTCAAGGGCGAGCAAGGCGACGTTGGTCCGGCCGGTCCTCAGGGTCCTTCTGGCGGCGCAGAGTGCGTTGGCCGTGCTATTGACGTGTTCTACCTCATTGACGGCTCCGGCTCCATTGTGTCCTCGGACTTTGAGCGCGAGCGCACCTTCCTCAGCGACCTGACGGACGCCCTCTTTGCCTTCCCCGGCAACGACGTGCGCATCAGCATTGCCGAGTACTCCACCACTTACACGCAGGTCCTCGTCCCATACACGGCTGACGAGACAACCGCGCAGAACACCATCTCCAACGTTGTGCAGTCTGGCGGCGCTACAGCTACGGGCACGGCGCTTGGCCTTGCCGCAGATGACATTGGTGCAAACGCCCGCCCCGACGCCGCGCGCGTGCTTGTGCTCCTGACTGACGGTGCCACCTCAGATGGCGATCAGCAGAACATTGACCCATCCGTGTCCGACCTCAACAGCATTGGCGTGTCCATCACCGCCATTGGCATTGGCGACAACGCTGACGAGACTGAGCTGCTGCAAATTGCCGGCGACCCCACCCGCGTCTTCAACAACATTGCCTTTGTCGACCTCGGCGACTTTATCGACGAGATTATCGGCTCTGTCCTCGACTGCGTCGGCTATGACGGTGTGGACGGTGCCAAGGGTGAGCGTGGCGATGCTGGCACCCCGGGTCCTCGTGGTCCAAAGGGCTTTGCTGGCAACGACGGTATTGATGGTGCTCCTGGTGACAAGGGCTTCCAGGGTACTCCAGGTACCCCTGGTCGCGATGGTGAGGATGGTCTTGTTGGTCCTGCTGGCGATCAAGGTCCTCGCGGTGCCCCAGGCGACACTGGCAACCCAGGTGTGTAACCCTCAGCTCACGCGTGCAAACAACCGCACAATTTACGTGTTATGTTTGCGTCTACATGTCTGCACAGCTGTGAACAGCGTGCGTTTGTTGTGTTGTGATGATGTGATGATGATGTGCGCGTAGGCGCTTGCGACAGCCAACGCGCACATGATCATCATGATGCACAACAACAACAACAACAACAACTGCACTCACGTGTTTATTGCTCGCTCACTTACTCACCCCACTCATCAACAAACACATCATCACACACATTACGTCATATGGCATCACATCTTAGGTGCAAACGGTTCTGATGGTGTGCCCGGCTCTGATGGCCCCAGGGGAGCACCCGGTGAGCAAGGCTTGAAGGGCCTTCGCGGCGACCCTGGCTTTGATGGTACAGATGGCATTGACGGCCGTAACGGCGCTAACGGTGCCCCTGGCCCTGACGGTGCACGCGGATCCCAAGGCGATCGCGGTGATCGTGGTGCTTCGGGCACCCCTGGCGAGGACGGCCTTCGCGGTATCAAGGGCTTTGCTGGCTTTGATGGTACGGACGGCATTGACGGCCGCGACGGAACCCCTGGGCCTCGTGGCGACCCTGGTGATGTCGGCGCTCCAGGTCCTCAGGGCCCTGCTGGTCGCGACGATAACACTGTCTACTTCAAGGGTCAGCAAGGCGAGGACGGCCTCCCTGGCGACGTCGGCCCAGCTGGCCCCAAGGGTGAGCGCGGCCCTGCAGGAAACACTGGTCCCCAGGGTCCACGCGGTCCTGACGGGCACCAGACGTGCATGGGCTCCACAGACCTTGTTCTCATTCAGGACAACTCTGGCTCCATTTCCGAGGAGGACTTCCAACAGTCCATTGCCTTCCTGCGCGACATTGTGCAGACCCAGATTGATCTCGAGGGCACGGGCTCACGGGTTGCTGCCATGACATTCTGCGCCACGCAGACGCTCCTGACCACCTTCACCGGTGTCACGACGGACGCCCTGAACGCCCTCGACTCTGCAGTCAACACCGTGTCTTGCGGCACAGCCACGGGTGCGGCCCTCGACTTTGCCATTGCCAACATCCTCAACGACAACAGCAACCCGGGCGCGCGCCGCGTGGTGATTGTGGTCACCGATGGTGCTTCGCAGGAGGATTCGTCGTTTGTGACTGCGGCCTCAGACCGCCTCCACGCTGAGGTTGACGAGGTGTTTGCCATTGGCGTTGGTCCCGCATCCAACCTTGCTGAGCTGCAAACCATTGCCACCTCCAACGACAACGCCTTCATTGAGACCGACTTCGACGCTCTTCGCGACCGCGATCTGACGCAGCAGCTCTGCTCTGGCTATGACGGCGTTGATGGTACCCCTGGACAAGACGGTACCCCTGGTGAGCCTGGCCTCAAGGGCCTGCCTGGTGACGACGGCTTCGACGGTACAGATGGTGTCCCCGGCCGCCGTGGCGCTGACGGGCCTCGTGGTCCCGAGGGCTTCAAGGGTGAGGCTGGTCTCGATGGACGGCCAGGTAACCCAGGGCCTGATGGCACCCCAGGAAACAAGGGTCGTCGTGGTGACTCAGGTCTGCCTGGCCGCGATGGTATTCCAGGCCCTCGTGGTGCTACTGGCGACAAGGGTTACAAGGGCTTCCGCGGACGCACAGGCATCAAGGGTGCCATTGGCGAGCGTGGTGATCCTGGTATCGGCGGGCCAAACGGTGACTCTGGTGAGAAGGGTTACAAGGGCGAGAAGGGCCCCACTGGTCCTCGCGGCACCCCCGGTACTCTGGTACGTCAAAAACACGCCTCGAAACACATTGCAGTGCTCCACTTTTGTTGTTGTTGTTGTTGTTGTTGTTGTTGTTGTTGTTGATGATGACGCCTTTCTTGTTCATCATCACTATTATGGTTGTCATGATTGCTCGTCGAGTGGCTTTTGCTGTTTTTCTGCGACAGTATCGATCATTCGTGTCCTTTTCCTTCCTCCCTCCCCTTCTTTCTGCGTACTTGCACACCAACCCACTCCCATCTGCTCACCCCCTGTCATTTAATGTTTTTCCTCGTCAATAGGGTGTGAACGGTCGCCCAGGCTTCAACGGGCTGGACGGCTCGGATGGTCCTCGTGGTCGCGACGCCGACGATGGTGCTCAAGGTGACAAGGGCTACAAGGGAAGCCGCACAGTCGGCCCCTCTGGCGACAAGGGCTACAAGGGCACACTCGGTTACAAAGGCATGCAAGGTGACAAGGGTATGCAGGGTGACCGCGGCAGCGCCGGCGACTGTGTTGACCGCGCTGAGCAAACCCGTCTTCTCGACAGCTGGAACGCGTGGCTGCAGACGTTTGACGACTACCGCCAGGCCGTGGCTGAGGTGTGCAACGGGACCGCTGACCGCACGGCTGAGCTCAATGCCAAGCTCTCTGCGGTGCGCATGATTGTCTCGGAGAACTTCACGGACGTTTCCAACTACATCACATCCACGCGCGACTCCAAGCTGGCCCTGATTGACGCCTACTCGCAGGCGCTCAACGACCGCGTGCAGGCCGACCGCGACAGCTACGTTGCCCGCTACGACGCGCTCCGCAGCGAGATTCTCGACTACGTCTCTGTCAACCGCATGGGCGACAAGGGCGTCAAGGGTGTCAAGGGCCAGACAGGCGCCCCAGGCATCAAGGGTGAGGCTGGCGAGCCCGGTCTGCCTGGTCTGGACGGTACGGATGGTGTCAAGGGCATCAAGGGTGAGACCGGCAACCGCGGTGACAACGGCGCAACAGGCGATCGCGGCGACAGCGGCATCCCAGGCGACAAGGGTATCAAGGGCCGCACTGGTGAGGACGGCCTGCGTGGCGAGCCCGGCTTTGACGGCACAGATGGTCGCCGTGGCATGCAGGGTGACAAGGGCTTCCGCGGCGCTGACGGTGCTGATGGCATTGATGGCAGCCCAGGGCCACGTGGTGCACCTGGTGACAGCGGCGCTGATGGGCGCCCTGGCGAAGACGGCCTCAACGGGACCCCTGGCGTGGATGGTGGCCCTGGCGACCCTGGTGATGCAGGTGCACGCGGACCAAAGGGTTTCCGCGGCGCTGACGGTACCCCAGGTACAGATGGGACCCCTGGTGACAAGGGCCAGCGCGGTGACGCTGGTGAGACAGGCCTTCCCGGCCCCAGCGGCGAGTCTGGTGACAAGGGCTTCAAGGGCCAGCGCGGCGTTGACGGTTTGGACGGCACCGACGGTGCTCCTGGTGCCCCTGGTGCTCAGGGTGAGTCTGGGCTCAAGGGACAGCCAGGTGATGCTGGCTTCCGCGGTGCACCTGGCAGCGATGGTGTCCCTGGTGAGGACGGTGAGAAGGGCGAGCGCGGTCCACAAGGCCGTGCTGGTGAGGATGGCCTGATTGGTGCTCCTGGCGACGATGGCTTTGATGGTACCAACGGTGCTCGTGGCCCTGCTGGCCCTGCTGGAAACGACGGCATCCCAGGGACTGACGGTGCTGACGGTGCGCGAGGCACGAAGGGAATCCAGGGCGAAGATGGGCTTCCTGGTGTCCCTGGTTTGACTGGAACAGACGGGCCTCGCGGCCCTGATGGGTCGACTGGTGCAAAGGGTGACACTGGCGAGCCTGGCTTTGATGGTGCCGAAGGAGTGAAGGGTCTCACTGGTGTTGCTGGTGATAAGGGTGTGCTCGGGCCAAAGGGTTATTCTGGTCCTAAGGGTGACCCAGGCCTTGATGGTACAGACGGTGCAGATGGTGCTGTTGGTGATCCTGGCCCCTCTGGTATTCCAGGACCGAGCGGAACCCCAGGCTCAGACGGCGTTGACGGGCCCAAGGGTCTGCGCGGCGATGATGGCGTGAACGGTACCCCAGGTAGCGATGGTGCCCCAGGGCCTGTTGGTGACACTGGCCCGCAGGGTACTCGCGGTGACCCTGGCTTCTCTGGCCTCACAGGCACAGATGGACCTCGCGGACCTGCAGGCCCCGACGGTGCGTTGTTCTCTTTGTTGTATCCATGTCAAGAAATTGTGTTTTGACGTTTACATAGCATGTGGTGCACTGCTCGTTCACAACACGTTGCCTGGCTCAGTAACAAGGTGTTGCTTGTTGTGAATTTGAACGTTTGTATGTTTCTTTGTGTGTGTGCATGTTGTTTGTTTGTTTGTTTGTTTGTTTGGGTGGTTGGTTTTATGTGCATTGACGTACGTATGTTGTTTGTTTGTTCGTGTGACAATGTGTGGAATATCGTGTGTGTGTGTATGTGTGTTTTGTCTCCAACGTGCTTGTGCGTAACAAAACTGCGACGACACTCATTCACGTACCCCCTCCCTTGCTTGCATTCTGCTACTGATAGGCATTCCTGGTACCCCTGGTACTGACGGGACTGACGGTGCCAAGGGACAGCGCGGTGAGCGTGGCGACACTGGTCCTGTTGGTGCCCCCGGCTTTGACGGGACGGACGGAACCCCTGGCCGCGACGCCAGCAACGGTGCAAACGGCGATACTGGCGACACAGGCCCTGCTGGACCCCAAGGCGTCAAGGGCCGCGACGGGTAAGCCGAACAAGTGCAATTGTTGCTGCTGCTTGTTGGTGTTTAAGTTGTTGTTGCTTGTGGGTGTTGTTGTTGCTTGTGGGTGTTGTTGTTGTTGTTGTTCATTGTCTTGCCCTTCAGCCTTCCTGCCTCGATTGCCAATGCGATCACGCACACACGCACGCACTGGCACGAACTCACACACGTTGTCTGGACTCGCTTTGTGATGCTTGATCGTCTCCCCCCCCCCCCCTTTTCTCAACCCACCACCACCACGCGCACACATCCACCTATGTATACAGTGAGGTTGGCTTGGAAGGTCCTCGCGGTCGCCCTGGTACGGACGGTGCGAAGGGTGAGAAGGGCATTGCTGGTACCCCAGGTGCCCCTGGCCCCCGTGGTCGCCCTGGTGAGGACGGTCTGGATGGGCGCAAGGGTCGTCGTGGCGACACTGGCCCCGCAGGCAGCGACGGAAGCGACGGTGCAAACGGCGCGAACGGCGACAAGGGCCTCACAGGCCCTGAAGGCTTGAAGGGACGCCAAGGCGAGGACGGTATCCCAGGTACCCCAGGCTTTGACGGCACGGATGGTGCTGTTGGTGACCCAGGTATCAACGGGCCCCGTGGCGAGAAGGGCGAGCGTGGCATCGACGGGATCGACGGAAACCCAGGCACGGATGGAAACCCAGGTGCTGATGGTGCTCCAGGGCCCGACGGCGCAAAGGGTGTCAAGGGTGTTGCTGGCGATCGCGGTGACGATGGTACGCCAGGTCCCCGTGGTGAGCGCGGTGACATTGGCCCTGACGGCGCGGATGGGACCCCAGGCGTTGATGGTTCCAACGGTTCCCCTGGTCTCAAGGGTCAGCGCGGCTTCACTGGACTCGTTGGCGAGCCAGGCGACGACGGCCTTCCTGGCAGCGATGGTGCCCCCGGCCCTGCTGGGCCAAAGGGATTGCGAGGCACCGCGGGGCCTGCAGGACGCCAAGGCGAGAGCGGGCTTGATGGCGACGTTGGCGAGCCTGGCCTTCCCGGAGAGCCTGGTGAGGACGGTGCTGACGGTGCGGATGGTGAGGACGGAACCCCAGGTGCTCGTGGAGACAAGGGCTTCGCAGGTACCCCAGGCACAGATGGTGAGCCCGGTGCTGATGGTGCTGACGGTGCCCCCGGCCCACGAGGCATCAAGGGTCGCGCAGGCAGCAACGCGCCTGATGGTGCCCCTGGTGACCCAGGCTTCACAGGCACGGACGGTGCACAAGGCCCACGCGGTCCGGACGGCCCAGCAGGCCGCGATGGACTTCAAGGTCTCAAGGGTGGCCGCGGTGACCCTGGCGAGGCTGGCCTCTTGGGCGCCCCAGGTGACGTTGGTCTGAAGGGTGCGCGCGGCCGTGACGGCGAGAAGGGTGTCAAGGGCTTCCGCGGACACCTTGGTGCTGATGGCGACGAAGGCGAGCGCGGTCCAATGGGCCCTATGGGCGACACTGGCACAGACGGACGCCCTGGTACCCCTGGCTTGCCGGGTGCCCCTGGTGATGACGGCCGTGACGGTACCAAGGGACGTCGCGGTGACAAGGGACAGGCTGGTGACGCGGCTGTTGGCGACAAGGGCCGCGCTGGTGCGCCTGGCGATGACGGCATCAAGGGCGTTGCCGGCCTCAAGGGGTCGGAGGGCGCCGAGGGTGCTTGCATCTCCACCCCAGAGTGGGAGGCGTGGACAGCCTCGCTCACGTCCTGGATCTCTGCCTGGAACGACTTCATGAACGCTGGCGGCATCACCCCGTGTGCCGACTACAACGACACTGCTGACGAGGTTGACAGCTTCATTGACAGCATGCTGTCGTGGTACCGCGAGCTGCTGGCTGAGCGCCTGGACATGTACGAGCGTGCATTTGACCAGCTCGACGTCGACATTGAGACGGCGCGCCAGAACTGCGAGGAGGCGCACGACGATCAGGACCTGCTCATCTCATCCCAGCTGGATGACATTGAGGCCCAGATTGACGCCATCTGCAACCCTTGAGCTGGCTGCTTGGTGGTGGTGATGATGCGACGGTGATTTGCCGTGGCCATGTACAGCCACAGCTGTGCTTAGGCTCATTCAGCGGTTTACTGTCGTTTGTCCTCCCTCCCTCCTCTTCCCCCGTCTTTTCTGTTTACCTTTTCTTCTCCTCTTCCCCTCTTTCTTTGTCCTTGTCCCTTGTGATGTGCTTCCTACCAGTTTTGCACGGCCTTCGAGCTACCGTGGTGCAGCACAAGACACACATGTGCGTGCGATTTCCATTTGTCTTGCCAGCAGCACTGGCAGTTTGTCTTGTCTAGCTGGTGTTTTGAGGCGGTGTGTTGCTTGAATTTGGGTGTCTCATTGCTGCCGCTGCTTGATGCTTGTGCGATTGTTGTTTCTGTGTTTGTGCTTCCATCTCTGTCAACCCTTTCTTCCTACCTCAACCATACACACGCTCACATTGTAACACGTCCCAACACTTGAGTGCTTTAATTGTGACATTCGTGCATGTGGTGGTGATGGTGTGTGACGTGAATCATCCAGCGTGCATGGGTCAAACACAGCAGAGGTTCGAGGGCAAAACAAAAGTGGCCTGGGGGGAAAGTGAACCAATGAGCCGTGCACAACCGAAGCACATCAGCTGAGGCCGGCAACACAGTGCTTTACGGCAACAGCATCACAAAGCATGGACAAAACAATCACCCATTCAATGCCAGCATACACTCGCGCATGCTGCTGAGATGTAACGTGGTCGCATTGGTACAGAACATGAAAAAGCAGAAGGCACAACAAAGGTTGTGTGTAAGTGTGTGTGTATGTGTGTGTGTGTGTATGTGTGTGAGCGGTCATCGTAGTAATGACGCGCAGGCGTGCGGCGTGGGCTTGATCGGCGGCACCACGCAATCAAAGAGAGTTTCCGTGCTCAGTAGAGGGGGCCGAGCAGGGAGCGGTCCAAGTATTTCTGTCCATGCAGGCAAGAAGGCACGACCAAACGAGCAATAGCAGCGACAGCAGCGACAGCATTCAAGTGAGGGCAAGTGAGAGACGTAGAAGAACGCAAACAAGAGAAGGAGAAGGAGCCGAAGAAGAGGAGGAAGAAGAACAAGAAGAACAAGAATAGCAAGAACAAGCCAGGCTCGCCTCTCTCCCGGTCGGGCTGGCTGCATTCCCACTTGATGGGGCAAGACCCGACTAGTCTCGGCATGATGGGACGTACAGAGGGACAGGTAGTTGATGGCAATCAATGCGAAGCGTGTGGCTACTTCTTACATGCGACTGGTGGGGGCATTGGTTTATTCGAATGGGAAGAGGGGTTGGTGTGTTCGACTGGAAGACTTGCACGGGAGGACAGGTGATTCAGGGCTGCACAAAGACAAACGTCAGCAAACGTGTGGCTACTACAGTACCACAACACAACGGGCCTGGCACAAAACCGCGCGAAAGATTGCCATATCATTCGAGTGGCGACAAGCAATCGAAACACAGCAACTTGCGCGCGAATTCAGGGCTGCACAAACGTCAGCAAACGTGTGGCTACTACAGTACAACAACACAACAGACCCGGCACAAAACCGCGCGAAAGATTGCCATATCATTCGAGTGGCGACAAGCAATCGAAACACAGCAACTTGCGCGCGAATTCAGGGCTGCACAAACGTCAGCAAACGTGTGGCTACTACAGTACAACAACACAACAGACCCGGCACAAAACCGCGCGAAAGATTGCCATATCATTCGAGTGGCGACAAGCAATCGAAACACAGCAACTTGCGCGCGAATTCAGGGCTGCACAAACGTCAGCAAACGTGTGGCTACTACAGTACAACAACACAACAGACCCGGCACAAAACCGCGCGAAAGATTGCCATATCATTCGAGTGACGACAAGCAATCGAAACACGGCAACTGCGCGAATTCAGGGCTGCACAAACGTCAGCAAACGTGTGGTGAGAAAGCATACATCCGACTCCGAGATGGCGGGAAAATCCATCGCACGAGTGGCTACACAAGCGAGTACCGCGTGTTGGAGAGACGGAGCGATGCAGTTTCTGAGCCATGTCTTTCTTGCGTGTGGTGAGTGTGGAGGGGAGGCGAGTTGTGATCGAGGCCGATGCAGGTAGTGTGAGGGTGTCCTTCTGTGAGGAGGGGGATGCGATGGTGCACGACGATGGCGGGGCTGTGGCGGTGGCGATACAGGGCGACATCTCGCTCGCCACCGCGGAGGCAGCCATGACGACGCTTCCCACCCCAGACGTGTGGTGGTTGGTGAGGGTGGCGTGGCTAGCGCAACAGGGCAAACTCTTGCCCTGTTGTGTCTGCGGCGTCGCCCTATCCAGCCTCAACGCATGTGGGCGACACTTCGATACCGCCCATGCACCCCTGTTCCGAGCGACGCCTGAGGTGTGTATCAACATACATGTGCGTATGTGTACTGCCTTCTTACGTGCTTCGACTTAGGCGGTGGTGCTGGCTGGCTCGTGTCCCTCTCGCCTACCCCCCTCTCGCTGACTGCTTTCCACATACATGCACACAAACACACACACACACACACACACACACACACACACACACACACACACACACACACACACACACACACACACACACACACACTTGCTTAGGGACCCCGTGATACCGCGGTCGCGATCATTGCGATGATCGCGCTGTGTGCCGCAAGGCACACCCGCGGTATCACAGAGCGCCGCGTGGCGCGCCTCGCCAGCCAGGCATGTTACGCGGTGCTGGAAGGCCGCGGCGAGACACTCTCTGTGGATGGCGAGTGTCAGGTGTGCGACCTGCTTTTGTCACCTGCCATTGAGCCTTGCGGTTGAGCCTATGTTTGTGCCTTTCGTTCATGTATATTCACACACATACATACACACACGCGCGCACACACGCATACATACACACATACATACACACATACACACACGCACACACACGCACACACACACACGCACACACACGCACACACACACACGCACACACGCACACACACACACGCACGTGTACACACATACACACGCACACGCACGCACGTGTATACACATACACACGCACACACACGCACGTGTACACACATACACACACACGCGCGCACACGCACGCACAGATCTGCTTTCACAGATCAGTGCGTATATCGAGGCACATGTACCGCCATGCACCCCCGCGGTACGTGTGTCAGATATGCGCGCACCGCTTTGAGCGGCAGGACACCATGGCCACACACAAATATGCCATGGTGTCGGATGCGTCCGGTGACGCTGCGCCCCAACTACACGAGCACGCCCCAGCTGATCGCAGCAGCGACAACAGCAGCGACAACAGCAGCGACGGCAGCAGCGACGGCAGCAGCGATGTCAGCCACAGGGATGCTCGCACTCATTTCCGCCGTCGGCACCATCGCCGTCACTCCCGCCACTCCCGCCACGCCCAACGCCACTCCCGCCACTCCCGCCACGCCCAACGCCACTCCCGCCACTCCCGCCACGCCCAACGCCACTCCCGCCACGCCCAACGCCACTCCCGCCACCACCGCCACGCCCAACGCCACTCCCGCCACTCCCGCCACGCCCAACGCCACTCCCGCCACCACCGCCACGTCCAACGCCACTCCCGCCACCACCGCCACGCCCAACGCCACCACCGCCACGCCCAACGCCACTCCCGCCACCACCGCCACCGCAGCAGCAGTGGCAGCGACAGCGACAGCAGTCACAGCCACCGGGGTGTTAGCATCCATGCCCATCGCCTCAACCATGCCTGAGAAGCGACAGGGAGGCTGGCGGCCCTTGTGATTGTTTGCATTTACCCTTCGATGACAGAAAGCCACGTAGGCATATGCAGATGTGTTGGTGTGTTGCCTTTGTTTTGCTGCCCATATGCTATGCTGTGCTGTTTTGTTGAAGGCGCGTGACTGTTGCTTGCACATCCCCTTCCCTTCAGGAATTACAAGGTTGTGTATTTGAACCTACTCTTGGCACTGTTGGCACAAGCAACAGCAAACTTGAGACTGGGAGAAAGCACACTGCAACGAGACAGCACACGACAATGACACACAGACACAATGACACACAGACACACAGACACACAGACACACTCTTTCACGGCCACTGCTCAAGGATGGAATGGCTTGGACTTTGACTGGCCTACAGCTTCTCGCACTCGCGGAGCAGATTCAAATCGGGCGACTCAATGTGATCCTGGTGCTGGTGCATGGGATGATGACGCGGTGTAAGACACGAGCAAGCCGAACACAAGCACGCGTGCATAGACAGACAGAGACACAGACAGAGACACAGACAGAGACACAGACACAGACACAGACACAGACACACAGACACACACAGACACACACACAGACACACACACACACACACACACACACAAAAGAGCTGACCTTGCTCTGGATGAGCCGCAGCTCTTTGTGCCGCGCCGTCGGTGCTTCCACATGGCGACAGTACTCGTACGTGTGTTGGCACACACCCTGCACACCCCCACATCACACAGGCGACTCGTGGTGTGAGCACGCACACACTCACTCACACTCACTCACAAAGCAACAGACATAGAGACAGACAGGCAGGCAGAGACAGACAGAGAGACAGGCAGGCAGGCACACACACACACACACACACACACACACACACACACACACACCTGGAGGGATGCTGCTGCCTTTGCGACCGCTGTCATCGGGTCTGCAGGCGCCTCCCACGTGCGCGCGAGGATGAGCGCAGAGAGCAGGTCGCCTGATAACGCGTGCGGATATGGTGATGTGGCCGTCGACGGTCACACAACTCACGACCAAGACACACACAACACTGCCACACACGGTCACACGGTCACACAGTCACACAGTCACACACACGCAAACACGCACATGCACACACAAACACGCACACACACACGCAAACACACACACAAGCACGCACACGCAAACACGCACACACACGCAAACACACACACACACCTACCTGTGCCGGTGAAGTAGAAATCGAACCGAGGAACAGTGAGGCGGTATCGTGTCAGCTCAGACGTCACGTCTCCGTCACCTCCATCACCGTCCGCAGTGCTTCCCTGTGCCGCTTCTGCCTGTTCCTTGCTTCGCTGTGGATGGGCACAGCCGAGCAAGGTAATCCGCTCGCGGGTGTCGCCGTGGAAGCTGGTCAGCACGGCGTGCTTGATACCGAGTGCCAAGCACCGCTGCAGCGCCTCAAACGCCATCGCCTCAGATTTGATGTCGCACTCTAAAATGGGGCGGCGTGTTGCGGTGTGCGTCGTGTGAACAATGGAGCGGGTGAGATGCTACATTGGACAGTAGACCAGTGGGTGATGAACGTCCATGAGAGGAGGAGGCGCATTGCAGTTGCACAACAGGCAGGACATCGCCGAGAGCGCTGTTCAACGGACCCAAGATCATCTCCAGCTCAAACTGGTTTGGCGTGACAATGTCGGCGAGCGGTATCAACTCTGTGCGAAACACAGGAACCAAGTCTGCACCCCATGCAAACGCGACGGCACGCGGAAGCAAATGCGTGATTGAGCGACAGAAGCATCACTATCATAGACAAGCCGTCACACGGACATCGACGGGCAGCGACACACACGCCTCGACGATACACACACAACCTGCTGGGACGTAGAGTTGGCCATGGTCTCCGAGGACTGGGTCACAATATCCGGGTTCACCTTGTTGTTGTAGTGGTGGGGAAGAGCCAATTGGTGAGCTGGCTGAGGCGGTCAGTGGATGAGCACAACATAGACTTTGCATGTACACAGACAGACAGACAGACACACACACACACACAGACACACACACGCACACACAGACACACACACCTCCTTGAGTTTCCGCACAATGCGCACGACAGTGGAGAGGAACTCCGCACTGCCAACATAGCCTGTGTTGGACAAGGCGCGGCCAGGGGGGAAGCAAGTTACATGCATGCATGCGCGCGTGTGCAAGCGTGTGTGTGTGTGTGTATGGCAGAAACGGAGGCATTGGATGTGCATGCACACGTGCTGTGGCGTGGTGCAATGCCAACGCATGGCCATGTGTGTGGAAACATGGGTGCATGCTCGCAGGTGCACGAGACAACGCACCTGTGAGGATGTGGGTGTAGGAGAGAAGGTCGTTGTGCTCGAGTCCGGAGAAGAGGTCCCACAGCTCCTCGGCCGTCTGCTTTGTCCCTTTGACTTGCGAGTACCCTGCAGGCGCGAGAGTCGGGGTGAGGAGGTAGGCAAGAAGGATGAGCGGTGTGGAAGAGAGGAGATGTACGTGTGCAGAGTGTGTGGTGATGAGGAAGCCGAAGGGACAGTCGCAAACACACACACAGATAGACAGACAGACAGACAGACAGACAGACACACACACACACACACACACACACAGACACAGGCACACAGGCACACACACACACACACAAGCACACACACACACACACACACACACACACACACACACACACACACACACCTGTGTGGTTTGAGAACTGGACAGAGTTGATGGCGTCGACCTCAAAGCCAAGCACTTGGAGCGGGAAGGTCGCTGCCTTGTTCCCGACATAGCCATGCACCACATGGCTCTGAATCGACAGCACCCGTGCCATGCCGTGTTGTGAGTGTGGTGGTGTGTCAGCGCGCAATAATTGGCGTCTGTTGTTGTTTGTGTTTGTTGTGCATGCACTCTGATGATGATGATGTCAGTGAACGTGGTGCTGTTGTTGTTGCTGGTTGCTGTTGTTGTGATTGGTTCCAGCACCCAGCACGCAGCAGCAGCGGCACCAACGGCCGCTTGTCCATGCCAGGTGCGTACGTTGCCGGAGGGGAGGCGGGTCATGTGGTTGCTACACTGTTGCTGCACGCTTGCTCGCCATTTCAGTCATCACCACTCCACTGTGCGCGTGTGTTGTGTGTTGTGTGTAGGATGCGAGTCTGTGCAAGCCAATCCAAGGACAGCGGCCGGAGATCTTCGGCTTCACCGCCCAGTACTGGAGACAGTAAGCACACACACACACACACACACACACACATCCGCACGGCTGCACATAAACACACGTACACATAAACACACGTACACACACACACACACACACACACACACACACACACACACACACACACATTTTCATTCACACATACGCACACACCCAACACACACTCACTCATCATTTCATTCCAGGTTCAACTTCTCCCTGCTTGCATCTCCACCCCAGAGTGGAAGGCGTGGACAGCCTCGCTCACGTCCTGGATCTCTGCCTGGAACGACTTCATGAACGCTGGCGGCATCACCCCGTGTGCCGACTACAACGACACTGCTGACGAGGTTGACAGCTTCATTGACAGCATGCTGTCGTGGTACCGCGAGCTGCTGGCTGAGCGCCTGGACATGTACGAGCGTGCATTTGACCAGCTCGACGTCGACATTGAGACGGCGCGCCAGAACTGCGAGGAGGCGCACGACGATCAGGACCTGCTCATCTCATCCCAGCTGGATGACATTGAGGCCCAGATTGACGCCATCTGCAACCCTTGAGCTGGCTGCTTGGTGGTGGTGATGATGCGACGGTGATTTGCCGTGGCCATGTACAGCCACAGCTGTGCTTAGGCTCATTCAGCGGTTTACTGTCGTTTGTCCTCCCTCCCTCCTCTTCCCCCGTCTTTTCTGTTTACCTTTTCTTCTCCTCTTCCCCTCTTTCTTTGTCCTTGTCCCTTGTGATGTGCTTCCTACCAGTTTTGCACGGCCTTCGAGCTACCGTGGTGCAGCACAAGACACACATGTGCGTGCGATTTCCATTTGTCTTGCCAGCAGCACTGGCAGTTTGTCTTGTCTAGCTGGTGTTTTGAGGCGGTGTGTTGCTTGAATTTGGGTGTCTCATTGCTGCCGCTGCTTGATGCTTGTGCGATTGTTGTTTCTGTGTTTGTGCTTCCATCTCTGTCAACCCTTTCTTCCTACCTCAACCATACACACGCTCACATTGTAACACGTCCCAACACTTGAGTGCTTTAATTGTGACATTCGTGCATGTGGTGGTGATGGTGTGTGACGTGAATCATCCAGCGTGCATGGGTCAAACACAGCAGAGGTTCGAGGGCAAAACAAAAGTGGCCTGGGGGGAAAGTGAACCAATGAGCCGTGCACAACCGAAGCACATCAGCTGAGGCCGGCAACACAGTGCTTTACGGCAACAGCATCACAAAGCATGGACAAAACAATCACCCATTCAATGCCAGCATACACTCGCGCATGCTGCTGAGATGTAACGTGGTCGCATTGGTACAGAACATGAAAAAGCAGAAGGCACAACAAAGGTTGTGTGTAAGTGTGTGTGTATGTGTGTGTGTGTGTATGTGTGTGAGCGGTCATCGTAGTAATGACGCGCAGGCGTGCGGCGTGGGCTTGATCGGCGGCACCACGCAATCAAAGAGAGTTTCCGTGCTCAGTAGAGGGGCCGAGCAGGGAGCGGTCCAAGTATTTCTGTCCATGCAGGCAAGGCAGGCACGACCAAACGAGCAGTAGCAGCGGCGACAGCGGCGACAGCATTCAAGTGAGGGCAAGTGAGAGACGTAGAAGAACGCAAACAAGAGAAGGAGAAGGAGCCGAAGAAGAGGAGGAAGAAGAACAAGAACAAGAACAAGAACAACCACAGCAGCAGCAGCAACAACAACAAGAAAAACAAGAACAACAAGAACAACAAGAACAACAACAACAACAAGAACAACAACAACAACAAGAACAACAACAACAACAAGAAACACAACAACAACAACAACAACAACAACAACAACAACAACAACAACAACAACAACAACAACAACAACCAACTGCTGTCGCACCTGGTGGTAGTCCTCTGCGAGGTAGAAGGGGCCAAGTGGAGCGACGTGTGTCGCAATCTTGCGCCCGCGATAGCGAGCCTTCTTCTCCTCGGCCTCAATTGCCTTGAGAATGGCCTGCTTCTGGTCTTCTGTCTGGTACCACAACGCGCTCTGATACTGGCGGCTGGACTTGCGTGACGCGTCATGCTGCACCCTGTTCAAACCGAGTTTCATGCAAGCAAACAAGACAGGCAGGACAGCAATGTTGTTACATGACGGGCTGTTACATGACACTAACTAACACCACCAACAAGAAGAAAAAAATTGAAATGCGCAGGCAAGCAAGCAAGTGGTACGTCGTTGACCGTGGAGTGCAGACAAACCAAAGAGGTGATCCAAACCAAGGGCGTGTCATCACACCAATGTGTTACATTTGTTAATCCACTCACTCAGACACACACACACATATACACACATACACACACACATACACACAGACACACAGAGAAAGACAGCATGCACACCACCCCAATCACCACCACCATCACCACCAATCAATAACAGCGACGCATGCACACCACCACAATCACCACCACCAACAACCACCAACCAACAACAGCGACGCAAGCGCACCAGAACTTGTCGAGGAGCTGTTCGAATGTGACGACCTTGGGGTCGAATTCAATCTGCACAGCCTCTGTGTGATCTCCGAGGCTGTAGTAGGTGGGGTTGCTCTTGTGCCCACCCGTGTACCCGACGCGAGTTCGCAACACCCCAGGCATTGTTGCAAAGGCCACGTCGGGTCCCCAAAATCAGCCAAGCGCAAACGTCGCCGTCTGCAGCTTGTCCGAGGGTGTTTTCACTTCAATCAACGGGCACCCCGTTGACGAGCCTCCAGAGTTCTCCAGGCTCATGATGCACCCCATCAGCACAACAACACAGCACAGACAGAAGGACAAGGAAGGAAGGAAGGAAAGAAGGAAGGAAGGTGGTGGGTGTTGTGAGAAGAGAAGTGCGTGTGTGGAGGAAGAAGAAACAGCGACAAGCAGACAGCAAAGCAAAGCAAAGCAAAGCAAAGCGAGCTGAGCTGGCCTGTTTGCTTGCTTGCTTGTGCGTTTTGTCTGCGCAACCGATTTTTTCCGTCCCATTCATTCATTCGCCACCTTCGCTGATTGCTTCGAGCCTGTTTTCAAATTCGGCACTTCGGTGCGTGTTTCGAAACATGCGTGCGTGGCGTGCGCGCTTCGTGCTTCGCGCAGTGACTGCTGTGGTTGCTGTGCGGCTCGATCACGCGCTGGCCGTGGCACTGGTGATGCCGCATGGCGCACATCCACAGCTGCTGTTCCCAGGACGGAAGCTTGGCGACTCGTGTAGTACGTTGGAGACAGCGCTGCGCCACGGCTCGTCTCTGTCGCGAGCGACGTGCCTGCGTTCTTCCTTTCTTCCGTTGTTGCAAAGCGACGCAGGCGCAACCCCTCTCCCACCCACACGGTATCGCTCAAGCAACAAATCGCCGCACTTGCACTCTGCGTGCCGTTCAACTCCGTCCATCTTTCGTGCCAGCCCAGCCAGCGCTCTGCTGCCCCCGACGCAAGCACCACCATCCGAAAACACCACCACCACCACCACCACCACCAGCAGGAGGGAGGGTTTCAGCGGCGATCTGAGGTGCAGCAGCAGCAGCAGCAGCAGCAATACAAGTTGAAATCAGCGGCACCTGCAGCACGGCAGTACCTTGGCTGACTCTGGGTAAGCTTTCTCCCTCCCCCTCTTGACCTCATCCCTCACGCACTCCAAACAAACACAAAGCGCGTCATTTTGAGTTGTGAATGCACGAGATCCCTTGACAGACACGACGCCTTTCTTCCCTGTTTGTTTGATGATTACCATCGCCATCGTCAGTGACACCAACCCTCTTTGACTCAAATCGCTGCTGTTTCACGCACAGCACACTCGCTCGCACTCAACCAAACATTTTGTCTCACCCTTTCCCTCTCCTTTCCCCCTCCTCTCCTCTCCTCTCTCTGTCTCTCCCTCTCCCTCTCCCACTTCTTCACACACACACACACACACACACACACACACACACACACACACACACACACCCATACGCATACGCATACAAACACATACTCACACACTTCTGTGTCTCCATATCTGTGCGTCCATCAAGGCCATCTGCTTGTCCCACTCGTCTCGAGATGCGATCACAAGGCGCCCCTGCAGTGGGCGTTCTTGCAGTCCTATGGCCAGTGCTGTTAACGCTGCTCATCTCCTGCTGTAGCGGGCCGTCAAGCAGCTTGGTAGCAGCAACTCCAGACTGCACCCGTACCGACTTTGATCTCGTGCTCGTCTTGGACGAGAGTGGCAGCGTGGGGATGGAAGATTGGCAGCACACGCTCACCTTCGCTTCACACTTTGTTCGTGCCCTCGATACCGAAACAAACAGCATCCAGTGAGTCTGCACTCATAGATCTGTGTGTGTGTGTGTGTGTGTGTGTGTGTGTGTGTGTGTGTGTGTGTGTGTGCGTGTGCGTGTGCGTGTGTGCGTGTGTGTGTGTGTTTGTCGTGGAATTGCAGGTGCCTCCCCCAGTATCTTGCTTCCTTTGCCATACAATCACCCGATGCACACACTCACACACACACACACTTGCTCACACTCACACACATACACATACACACACACACACACATACACGCATGCACATTCCAACCGTTTGCAGAGTGGCTGCGGTGACGTTCAGCACCGATCCTGTGCTGCAGTTCTCCCTCAACACATACTCCACAGAGGAGCACATCACAAATGCGCTCACAAGCCTGCCATATGCAGGCAAGTCCACGGACACGGGCGCAGCACTCGAGCTGGTGCTCTCCGGCGTGCTCGACAACCCAGCGGGCGGGTACCGTGGTGGGCGGGCTGTGGTCGTGGTCATGACCGACGGACACACGCAAGATCCTGAGCGGCTGCAGCTGGCTGCGCCACTTCTCAAGGCGCGCGCCGACGTGTTTGCTGTCGGCGTTGGTGACAACATCAACGTGCCAGAGCTGTTCCTCATCGCATCAGCGCCAACAGAATCGCACGTGCGGTGGAGCTCGGATTTCACCGTTGTCAACGCCAACGAGTTTGTGCAGGACATTGTCACCGCCGTACGCTGCGAAGACAATGAGGACACCACAACCACCAGCACAACCACCACAAGGTCAGCACGCACAACAACAGGAACAGCGGTGGGGCCGACAACAACAGCCCCATCCACATCCACCACACATGTGTGCGAGTTTCGGCAATGTCGCTGTCGCCCAGGGTCCTTCATCGCCTGGTACGTGGACGAGTTTGGCTGCACCGTGTGCGCATGCAGACATGAGCCAGGCACCACGACCACCACTCGTCAGCTTACAACCCGCACACAGTCCACGGCAACAACAAGGCCGTCAACCACAGCACGGACCCTACCTCCGAGCACAAGCACCACCTCCAGCGGCGCATGCCCAGAAGTGCGCACGTGTTTGTGCAAACCAGATGCCCGCGCCATGTACGACGAGGACGAGCGTGGATGCGTGCAATGCCACTGCGTGCCCAACACTATCACAACAACGCGTGCAACAACAACGCGTGCAACAACAACCACAACTCGCCCTCCAACTGCCACAACCACTGCTGCCACAACCACTGCTCCACACGCCTTCCGCTGTCGGGACACGGCGTTTGATGTTGTGTTTGCCCTCGACGCGTCTCGGGCAGTGTCTTCTGCAGACTGGTCGTACACTCTTGAACATTTGCGCACAACCATGCGCGCGTTCGACTTTGGCGAGGGTGCAACGCGTGTTGCTGCCGTGTCGTTCGGAGACCGCACACGCGTCGGCTTCACATTGGAGCACGTTGCCTCGCCTGCTGACATCGACAGCGCCATCGCTCGCCTCGCGTACATCGGCTCTGCGACAGACACTGGTCTTGCGCTGGAAGTGGTGCACAGCTCTGTGCTCGAGCTGGTTGGCGGTCGCGTTACGCGGCCAACAATGGTTGTTCTCGTCACAGCGGCTCCCGCCTCCGACGAAGCCCGTCTCCTGAGTGCAGCGGGCGCCCTCATGCGTTCAGGCGTGCTTGTATCGTCCATTGGCATTGGCGCCGGCGTGGACGCAGCGCAGCTCACGTCCATCAGCACGCCCGATAATGGCGATTCCGGCGTGCAGCGACTTAGGGCGTACTCGCAGCTGCCGTCAGACACGTTTGTGCTGGATCGCCTCGAGCGCACACTCTGTGACAATGTTCATTCCACAACGAGGAGCACCACAACGACAACGACAACCACAGCAAGCACTACCACGAGCACCACGACGACCACGACCACAGCAAGCACTACCACGACGACCACGACAGCAACAGAGACGACGACGACGACGACAAGCGCGAGCACAACAAGCTCGTCATCTGGGTTGTGTGGGCCGTATGAGCCGACTCGCGACCACACGGGTGCGTTGATCTTCTGTGATCGCTCTGGGCATGCGTGTCCGCTCAAACAGCTTCTGCGGGCCCCAAGCTGTATTGCTGCCCGTCCGAGTACAGCACACCAGAGACGTCATCCTCATCCTCATCATCACCAACAACCACAACCACAGCAAGCACTACCACGAGCACCACGACGACCACGACCACAGCAAGCACTACCACGACGACCACGACAGCAACAGAGACGACGACGACGACGACAAGCGCGAGCACAACAAGCTCGTCATCTGGGTTGTGTGGGCCGTATGAGCCGACTCGCGACCACACGGGTGCGTTGATCTTCTGTGATCGCTCTGGGCATGCGTGTCCGCTCAACAGCTTCTGCGGGCCCAAGCTGTATTGCTGCCCCTCCGAGTACAGCACACCAGAGACGTCATCCTCATCCTCATCATCACCAACAACCACAACCACAGCAAGCACAACCACGAGCACCACGACGACCACGACCACAGCAAGCACTACCACGACGACCACGACAGCAACAGAGACGACGATGACGACGACAAGCGCGAGCACAACAAGCTCGTCATCTGGGTTGTGTGGGCCGTATGAGCCGACTCGCGACCACACGGGTGCGTTGATCTTCTGTGATCGCTCTGGGCACGCGTGTCCGCTCAACAGCTTCTGCGGGCCCAAGCTGTATTGCTGCCCCTCCGAGTACAGCACACCAGAGACGTCATCCTCATCCTCATCATCACCAACAACCACAACCACAGCAAGCACTACCACGAGCACCACGACGACCACGACCACAGCAAGCACTACCACGACGACCACGACAGCAACAGAGACGACGACGACGACGACAAGCGCGAGCACAACAAGCTCGTCATCTGGGTTGTGTGGGCCGTATGAGCCGACTCGCGACCACACGGGTGCGTTGATCTTCTGTGATCGCTCTGGGCACGCGTGTCCGCTCAACAGCTTCTGCGGGCCCAAGCTGTATTGCTGCCCCTCCGAGTACAGCACACCCGAGACGTCATCCTCGTCATCACCAACAACCACACCACAACCACAGCAAGCACAACCACGAGCACCACGACGACACGACGACCACGACGACCAAAACTCTACTGCTGTCCATCCGAGTACAGCACCACTACAACAAGCACTACTTCTACTACAAGCGCTACAACAACAACAACAACAACAACAACAACAACAACAACAACAACAACAACAACAACAACAACAACAACAACAACAACAACAACAACAACAACAACAACAACAACAACAACAACAACAACAACAACAACAACAACAACAGCAACAACAACAACAACAGCAACAACAACAACAACCACAGCAAGCACTACCACGAGCACCACGACGACCACGACCACAGCAAGCACTACCACGACGACCACGACTGCAACAGAGACAACAACAACAACAACAACAACAACAACAACAACAACAACAACAACAACAACAACAACAACAACAACAACAACAACAACAACAACAACAACAACAACAACAACAACAACAACAACAACAACAACAACGACGACGACGACGACGACACTTGGAGAGGATGTCGACGTTGTTTTCGTTGTGGATGCAAGTGGCAGCATTCCAGCATCAGACTTTACACGCGCAAAGGCGTTTGTGGCCCAGGCAACGCTTCTCACTGCACAGAAGCACAGCGGCACTCGCGTTGCGTCGGTGGCATTCGGCACCGACCCGGACGTTGCCTTTGGTTTAACTTCCGTTGCCTCCGGTGGAGCAAGCGTGTTTTCCCTGATTGCGGGCATGCCTTACCTTGGCACCCGCACCAACACCGCCCGTGCGCTGGACACTGTCGCCAATTCTCTGTTGGACACCGATAACACCACGGGAACGGTACTGCAGCCCACGCTTGTTGTCGTCGTTTCTGATGGCAAGGCGCAGGACACGGCCACTCTGCCGAACGCCACGCGCGCGCTCAAGGCAACGGGCGCTGTTGTCGTCGCCATTGGTGTTGGAGATGTCGACGAGACAGAGCTGCAGCTCATCGCCACCGCCGACCGCCTCGTGTACGCACTGCAGACATTCACAGACTTGCTTGACGGCGACCTGCTGTACCGTTTGATCTTGGACGCTGAGGCGACGATGGCTCCGGCTCCAGGTGCCCCCGCAGGCCTGCGCACATCTCCTGCACCGTCCCCTGTTGGCAGCAGCAGCGACGGCAGCAGACATGATCCCACAGGTGTCGGTGCAGAGCCGCAGCCGTACCACGAACGACGAAGGAGACAGGGGCCCCCGCTGGCAGAGAGCGCTGGCGTTGTTGTCAGCGCATCGAGCCGCCTTGTTGTTGCGCAGGTGCCAGTGCCTGCCGGTGGCGATGATGGCGATTCCATCCTTGTTGCCGCTGCACCTACTGCTCGCTTCGCTGCCGACCCAAGCTCCCTTGGTGGCGATACCGGACCACGTGCAACGGATGCTGCTGCTGTTGCGGAAACAGCAGTGGCGGAGTCAGTCGCTGGCACACGCGGCGGTGGTGCTGTGAGCGCGGTGGCGTTTGTGAGCGTTCAGATTGCACAGGAAGAGTTGTCCTCGCAGCCAAACGTTGCTGACGTGCCATTGAGCCGCATTCGCCTCTCCAACTGCCGGCAACTTGCAGTGGCAGCAGCTGAGCCCCACGGGCATGCGTCTGACCGGAAACACGTTCTTCTCACCATCTGGCTTTCAGAGAACACCCTGCTTCCCGTGCACGCGCAGAGCGGTGTGGTATCGCTGCGGACAACTGGGCCGCTTTTGTTTCGAGTGCAGGACACAACGCACCCGCTTGCGGATGAGAGTGCGACGGTGTCTCCGGCATCCACCGTGTTTGCTGTGCACGCGCACGTGTCGGTGCCGTTTGCTGATCTTGGGGAAGAGCCAGTGGAGGGGGGCGCTGGCGTGGCTATGGGCAACATGCTTGAGCTGCATCTTCAGCGCGACAGCATGCTCTTGGCCTCACTGCAGAGCCAGGGGGACAAGCACATCACTGTCCTGCTTCCACGTGATCACGACGCTGGGGATGCACTTGATGACGAGCACGACCAAACGGACCGCTCGCCACCACCCTCCTCCAGGTCCCGTGCGCGCCGCTCAAGTGCTGGGCGCGGGCGTGTCAACAACACCGCAACGACCCAGCGCCGCACACGCGCGTTCACTCTTATCGCTGTCATCTCCGGAGTCGGTGCGTTCTTGTGCTGCTGCATGCTGCTGGGGTTTTCCTGCACATGACTGATCGTACATGGTTGCCGTGATGTCGTGCTGCTTGTTGTTGATGTTGGTGGTGTGTTGTTCCGTGCTATGTGTGTTGTACTGTGCTGTGTGTGGTGTTGTGTGTGCTCGTTCTTCGTTGTTGAGAGTATGTGCTTTTGCCAGCTGCTGCTGCTGCTGCTGCTGCTGCTGCTGTGACGGCACTCCTGCATTCATTCTCACTCCCTCCTCCTCCATCACTTTGCATAAATCTTTGTGCCCGATCGATGCTCACCCAATCACTCCGTGTCTGCTGCCCCACATTACTTGACTGCAGCTGCGTGCCTGGTTCTCGCCATGGTGACTGCTATTGCTCGGAAGCGCTCACCAGACGCATCCGGCACAGCCGATTGGACCCTGCCCTCCACCGGCCGCTCCTATTCGCTGGCCTCCTGAAGTTGTGCTTCATTGTCTGTTTTGTGTGTGTGTGTGTGTGTGTGTGTGTGTGTGTGTGTGTGTGTGTGTGTGTGTCTGTGTGTGTGTGTGTGTGTGTCTGTGTGTGTGTGTTGTGCACGTGCGTATACCCTGTGTGCATATGTGCGCATGTTTCTGTGCACATCCTAGCTTTTGTGTATACGTGTGTTTCAGTGTGCGTTGCATTGTAGCGTGTTGGTGCGTCGCACATGCGCCCCTACTATCATGCGTCCCTTTTCATTTCCCAGTGCCCCACATCACATCTACCCCCCCCTTCCCTTCTTCACTCATAGCTATTATTGGTTGCCCCACCCCCTTCCCCTCTCTGTTGGTTCTCACAATGTGTGCTTGACAACAACGTCAACAGCAGCAGTCGTTGTGTTGGTTCATTAATGGCTGACTGAAGTTGCGACTGTATAAACACCTTGTACACACGTCACAAGCGGGTCACCCCCAAACGGCCGCCGGGTCATATGCCCACCACCCCCTCCTCCTCCTCCTCACACACGCGCAGGCACGCGCTTCCGCCCGTGCGCTTACATACAGATGCTGGATCACAATCACCACCACACCGCAACCACAACCACAGCCACCACCAACCACATCTGCAAATGAGAGCCACTGCTATTGCTGTTGTTATTGCTGTTGTTGTTCTGCTTCGTCGTAGACAAAGCTGTGCGACTTCCACTTCTCCCTGTTCTTGTTCTTCGACAGTGTGGAGTGGGAGGATATGTGCTGGGCGAGGTTTGGGATGAGCTCAAAGTTCCTCAGCCTGAGCATGGCGCCAAAGTATCCTGGGATGAGCCAGTCCACGGGCCGCTCGAGCTTGTTCTCAAGCAAAAAGTCTGCGAGCCCAGGCACGTGCTTGCGGTGCATGAGCAGGGCCACTGCACCGTGCCGCCCGTCCCCGCCGTGGAACCAGCCCTCGTCGTCCTTGGCCGTGAGCTCGCGCCACGGCGCTGGCGGGGGCGGGTTCAGCCCGCTGTACAGCGACACGTACCCAAAGTCCTGCGTGGGCAAGGCGCTGATGCGGTTGAACATCTTGGTGGTGAAGTTCTTGGCCGGCGACGCGTCGTCCTCCAGCAGCAGCACGTGCGTGACATTGAACTCTGCGCACCGCTTGAGGGTCATGGCAAAGTCGGCGACCTGGCGCGATCGCCACCGCACGCGGTCAATCGGATCGCCGAGGGTCAGCTTGATGTCCGGTGCGTTGAGGTCCTTCCAGCCAACCGTGTCCACCTCCACCACAAAGCCGAGCTGCCGCGCATACTGTCGCTGCTGGACGTTGTTGCGGGCAGAGTATGCCTGGCGAAGCACGACCCTGTCCTTGTGGCCGTCAATCTCTTCCCGGAGGGATTTGAGGCGGGAGAGGATGAGGTCCATGGGTGCGCCGGGGCGGGCAGCCGAGGGCACGGCAATGCACAGTCTGCGCGGATCCCGCTCGCTGATGGAATGGCTGAATGCGTCGTCGTCGTCCTCCGACTCTGCCGGTGCAGCCTTGGCGGGTTGATCTTGCTGCTGCTGGCCTTGCGCATGCTGGGGCCCTCCTTGGTGCTGTTGGTGTTGCTCGATGTTGTGCTTGAGTTGTTCTTGCTGGACAGCCTGGTCATCCAAGGCGGCACTGAGGGCCTTGAAGGCGCCCTGGAGTTGTTGCACCATATGTGTGAGCTGATCCACGCTCTGGCCTAGAGCGTCGTCAACATCTCCCCGCGCACCGCGTGCGCCGTGTGCACTGGCATCACTGCCGGCGACGAGCGCTGCGCCTCCAGTCTGTTGCGAGTACTGTAGGGTGGTCTGTAGCTGCTTCACCGTATCGCTCATGGCGTTGAGGCGCGCCTGCATCACAAGCAGCACGATGACGATCATCGCCGCCACGGCAGCCACCACAACCCCTTGCAATCGCGCCATGCGTGCGTGCTTTGCTGACGATGGTGGTGGGTGTGCGTGTCAAACGCTGATGGATGGATGGATGGGGATGGATGGATGGATGGACGGGCGAATGCGATGCGATGTGATGTTCGTTGGGTTGATGTGACGACATGTACTGGTTGAATGATGATGGTGGTTGATGGTTGCTGTTCGAGGTGTGACGGCAGCCAGAGAAGAAGGCGGATTGAGCCTTCACTGTGGTCTTTGCTTACGAGAGAGCGACAAGTGGGTGGAAGGGATGGGAGACAGGGAAGGATAGGCG
>NW_004457740.1:1198067-1213067 GCF_000188695.1 Salpingoeca rosetta | reverse complement strand
TGATGCACTTCAGGTAACGGTCCAGCTCCAAGCGCAGGAAGAAGAAGAAGAAGAGCAAGAAGAGCAGGAGCAAGAGGATGAAGAAGAGCAAGAGCAAGAGCAAGAGGGAGAGGAGGAGGAGGAGCAGGAGGGGGAGGAGCAGGAGGAGCAGGAGGAGCAGGAGGAGGAGGAGGAGGAGGAGGAGGCACAACAACAACAACAACAACAACAACAACAACAACAACAACAACAACAACAACAACAACAACAACAACAACAACAACAACAACAACAACAACAACAGCAGCAGCAGCAGCAAACGAGCAGTGCCATTGCGGCTGGCTTGTCGAGCGATGAATTTTCGCAACGCGTTCAGCACCACAACGCCAGCGGTGACGACGATGCTGGTGGTGATGTGTTGGATGAGGAGTTTCATGATGCGCTTGATGCGATGCACGATGCCAGTGAGCCCGCTGCTGATGCCGGTAACGACGGGGATGGTGGTGGTGACGGCGATGATGATGGGGATGGTGATGGTGCTGCTGATGATGACGCTGATGATGACGCTGATGATGATGATGGGGATGGGGATGACATAACAGCACAACAACCGACAGCACAAGCCTCGACGACGCAGGAAGCGGCAGCACAAGAAGCAACGACGCAACCCGGACAAAGTGCTAACGGCGATGAGCAGAGCGGTGCTGCGCCTGACACAGACAGCAGCGGCCGTCCAGTTGTTGACGACCACGATGACATTGACGTTGACACGTTCGATGCAGCAGCCGATGCGCCACCACACGACAAGAACGCGCCCGCTCCGAGCCGCCCCATCGTTATCCGCGCTGCCTCGATGCCTTCCATCAACCCAACAGGTCTGCAGAACCGTGTGGAGAGGGTGCACGTATGAGTGTGAATGGGCGTTGGGAATGAATGAGAGACTGTTTGGTTGTTTGGTTGTTTGTTTGGTTGTTTAGTTGTTTGTTTCTTGTTTGTGTGTGTGTGTGGATGTTATGAATGTGCGTACATGTGTGTGTGTTCATATGCACATGTTCGCAGCGGTCAAGGCTGCCTGCTTCTGCTATGTTGTTCGTTCAATTCTTTGTGTCCCGCGTGCTGACTCCACCGCCATGCCACTGCATTGCTGCATGACATTGCTGCATGATCTGTTCTTCAGCGGTTCAACACGAGCTCATTCTTGCGAACAAGCCCGACATTCCGCCGCAGCGCGATGACGGTGAGTTGTCCATGGCAGAGACGACGGAAGAGATGTGCACATGCTTGGCTGCTGCTGCTGGGCCACATTGTATGCTCTGCTTCACGACGAACTTTGCAATGTGTGTGCACACGCACGCATCCACGCACATTCACGCACACGCACACGCATACACGCACGCATGCACACGCACGCGTGTGCACAAACCCTCTAACACACTCACATACACGCTGACGCACTCACGTCCTCGCACTCTCCCCCACGCACATACACTGCGCACCAAACTGCGATCAGAAACGGAAGAAGAAAAGAATTACCGAAAGCGGATGTTGATTGTTGGGGAAATTGTCAGCACGGAGGAAAGGTGGGCGACACAACCCAACAGTGTCTTCGTTCACAATACGCGGCACAACCATGTTATGTTCTCCTTTCTTGTTTGGTTCTTCCACCCCATGCACACGTCACGCGACAACCTCACGCTGTCTGCTACTTGCTGTCTGCTGTCTGCGCATCTCTGTTGCATCTCTGTCACTCACACCTACTCGCTCTTCATCGTTTCGTCCATGCATGCGGCTCACGATCCGTGTCGCTGCACGGTTTGAACATCTCTCGCTCGCTCGTGTACAGCTTTGTGACCACGCTGCACATGCTGAACGACGTCTTCATCAAGCCGCTGCAGGACCGCGCAGACGCACACGCGGACGGGGACGGCCCGCACGTCACGCACAAGCAGATCAACGCCATGTTCCCCGAGGTGCAGCCGCTGATCAAGGTGAACACCATACTGCTGCGGCGCCTGCAGGACCGCTACCAGCACTGGCACCCGGCCCAGAAGATTGGAGGTGCGTCCCCCTGCCCAACGACCTCTTGTTGATGAATTGAGTCGAGCACAGTCCGTGATGGTGCTGATGGTCGTGATGGGTGGGAGATGATGGTGGTGATATGAGGAGGGACGTTGATGCGTTGTGGAGGAGAGGGCGTTTGGTCGCTGCCGTGTGATGCCGTTGCAGTTGCTTCGGCATGCTTCTCGCATTGCATCCAAACCTAGCAAAGGAACTGACCGCCCACCGCGCATGCACACGTGTGTGCATTGATGCCCTGCTTTGCGTGCGACGTGTGCGATGTGTCCAGACGTGTTTTGCCAGGTGCTGCCGTACCTGAACCACTTCAACATGTATGCGAGCAGCTTTGATGCCGCTCTCTCCACCGTCGCCGCCTGCAAGGAACAGCCCTCCTTCCGCGACTTTCTCCTGTGCGCCCATCCACCTGTTACTGTTTGTGTTGTGCTGTGCTGCGTATGTGTGTGCGTGCGTGCTGTGCTGCGTGTGTGTATATGTGTGCGTGCGTGTGACTGATGTGAACTCCTTGCATCTGATAGCTTGTTCCTGTATCGCATTGTGATAGGCGAGCAATGTTGTGTTGTGTTGCTTCCCACCACCCTGAATACCATCACACGTGCTGACACACATACACACACACACACACACATACATGCACACACACACTCTCACACACTCACACTCACAACCATCACCACGATGCATGGGCACGAGAGCAGGCAGTGCCGGCAGGACCCGCGGTGCGAGAAGTTGTGGCTTGAGGACCACCTGATCACGCCCGTGCAGCGCGTTCCACGCTATCGCCTCCTCCTCGCGGACCTCCTCAGCAAGACCCCGGCCTCTCACCCCGACCACGACCACATTGCACTGGTAGCACTCTGCCTCACTGCACTTGCTTGTGTGTGTGTGTGTGTGTGTGTGTGTGTGTGTGTGTGTGTGTGTCTGTGTGTGTGTGTGTGTCTGTGTGTGTGTGTGTCTGTGTGTGTGTGTGTCTGTTAGATCAAATGGTGGTTGCGGCCTCTTGGCGTTCAGCACAGCGACACACTTGACCTTTCTTCTCCAACCCTCATCTTCATTCACCTTCGCCCTTCATTCACCACTACCACCACCATCATCATCGTCGTCCTCGTCCTCGTCACCTCAACAGGCGTTGCGGCAAGTGGAAGAGCTTGCCTCAAACATTAACATGAAGAAGAAGCAGTTTGAGTCGAGGTGAGCGCTCCTTGGTGTTCCTTTCCCTTCACCGTCTCCTCATTCATTCATGCAGACACCACTCACGCTTCCACCTACCTCCTACCACTGCCGACGCTGACGCCACGTTTGGCTCACCTGCACTGCACTGCATTGCGCATCAACACGCCACCAACCGGCAGCGTGGCCATTGTCGAGATCCAGCAGAAGGTGAAGCACTGCCCGGAGATTGTGCAGCCATCCCGTCGCCTCGTCACGCAGCTTGAAGGCACCGAGTTCATTCGCGCAGACCTGCAGGGTAACGATGTTGTGACCACCACCTGTTCTCGCATGCCGCCGCTGTTCTTGTGTTGCGTTAGGTCGTGTTATATTGCGTTTGTGTACACGCGTAAACGCACGTGCACACATGTGGCGCTGGTGTGCACGTCGAGTGGTTGCGCGTTGCGCTGCACCAGTTCTACACATGCTGTTTGTTTCTGTCCACTGCTGGCGTGAAGTCCTGCTCTTCCTCCGTCTCCTCACACACACGTACACACACACACACACACACACACACACATTGCCATCTCGCAGACCCAACCACAACGGCAGAAACACCAACAAGCCTCGTTCCTGTACGTTCACACTTGGTACCCATGCACTGTGTCCAGCACTGGTTCCCGTATGTATATTAGTCACTGTTGCCAACTGCATGCACTTGCTGTCATCTTTGACAATGTATGTTCACACTCACATGAATGCTCTCTCTCACTCTCTCACACACAAATGCACACCAACACACATCCGTGCACAGCATCGATCTGTTGTGATTTATCTGTTCAACAACATGCTTCTGTTGGCAACGCACGAGCGCGTGGAGAGTCTCTTCGGAAGGTGCGCCGGCATCCCGTGTGCATAGTGCATGTTGCAGAGTGCATGGCGTGTTCGTGTGTGTGGTGCTTGCATCTTTCCACTGCTTATCGTGCTCCTGCTGCTGCGATTGTTGTTGCTTGTCCGCTCTGCAAAGGTTACACACAACGATGAAGAATTACTGGCAGAACAACGACTAGTAAGTGGCGTGAGTGTGTTGTCTGATTCCATGCTTTTCACTTTAGTGATGTTGCCACGCTGTCAGAATCGCTTGCCAAACCAAACACACGTAGACGGCCACGAAGTACAAATACATCAACACTTGCATTCGCTCACCTTCTGTGCACGTGTTTGTTGTGATGGTGATAGCATGCAGCCGATGACTGAGGAGAACGGCAAGCGCGTCGTGCACAAGTTCAAGTACATTGACTCTTCAGATCTGCTGGGCGCAGTGGTGCGTACACATGGCGGTGCAGGCAGAATTGGATACGGTGGCAACTTGCAGCACCGGCTCTTGCCTCCCTCGGTTGTCTGTTTCCTCGTGCCTGCGATGGCTTCGTGCATGTGTCCATGTTTGTTCATATGCGTCTGCTATGTACACGTGCTTACGCGTGTGCCTCTCTCTCTCTCTCTGTCCCCATGTGCCAGGTGGGCGACTATGAGGACGATCCGCCGCTGTGCAACGCCGATGGTGAGAGTTGTGGGCTGACCGTCTTCCTGCCAGGAAAGGAGTTCTTTGTTCTCGCAGCGACACCGCGCGATCGCGACACGTAAGCACAACCGCCACGCGGGCAGCAACTAACCTGGGGGAGCGGGGGGCGGGGCGGGTGAGAGGGAATGATAGTGATGATTGTGAGCAAGTGGGCTTGCGTACAGACGAACTGACACACACACACACATACACACATACACACACACACACACACACACACACACACACACACACACACACACACACACACACACACACACACGTTGCACAGGTTCAAAGCAGCGTTCTTGGAGGCGAAGCAGACACACGCGAGCGACACGTCGCACCTGCCAGCAGAGCGGTTCACGGGCGGAGATGCCGGGTGGCAGCCGCACACGCCGCAGCCACACACGCAGCAGACGCGCAGTCGCACACGGCGGGCACGGCGCAAGAGCAAAGGGACGCGACGCGGCAAGCAGGCCGGTGCAGGCGATATGCAGCAGACGCAGAGGGGGAAGAGCAAGAAGAAGGCAACTGCTGCCACTGCTGCTGTTGCCACTGCAGCAGCGACGGGTGCGGATATGGGCGGCGATGCGGCTGCACCGAAGCTGTGCTTGGATGGGGTGTACGAGCTTGCATCGGAGACCGTTGTTGACGACGAAACGGGCCAGGGATCTGTGCGGCCGCTCGCCCTCAACCACAACAACACAGACGACACAGATGCATGATCCCACTTTTGTGCGCGTGTGTATGCGTGTGTATGCGTGTGTATGCGTGTGTGCGTGTGTGTATTTGTCAATAGTCACAAACGTTGATGTACTTGGTGTGCCTTCCATGATTCTTGCTCAACCCATATCCTATGTGACCTGAACTGACAGTGAGTGGGCTGTGTGCGGGTTTTAATGTCACTGCGCGGTTACTTGGTGACTTGTTTACTCATGTGTATAGTGAGTGGGTGCGCACTCATGTCAAATTGAGTGCACCAGAACAAAACGCAAAACCCATGCATGGACCAAATGTCAACGGCACTGACGCGGCCAAACAACAACAACAACAACAACAACAACAACAACAACAACAACAACAACAACAACAACAACAACACAGAGACACAAACGCACGCAAACAGAGGCACACGCGCTGCTACCATCGCTCTAACTCGTGTGGATATATGTCTCTTCCGAGCGGTTTCATCTTCACCTTCCCCGTGTCGCGGCTGAGGGACTTGCGCATATCTGCATGAGCACGGCCGGCATCGCACGTGGTGTGAGCGTGGTAAGACAGCTCAAACAGATACGGCAGCAGTGATGGAAGGATAGGCATACCAGCATACATAACCCTCACACACATATACCAGAGCACATTCAAGCGCCACACGAACATAACACACACACAGAGGTACACACACACACACACACACACACACACACACACAGAGGTACACACACACACAGAGGCACAAGCACACACACACAGAGGCACAAGCACACACACACAGAGGCACAAGCACACAAGCCTACACACAGACGTACACACAGACATACACGCTCCCTCTTCCCCTGCCACAGATGTGCGCACGGCCTCTTTACCGTATGCGTCTTCGGGATACTCTCCCGAGTAATAGCCGATGACCTTCCTGTAGATATCGTAACCAAGCCCCTTGTACATGCCAATGGCCACGTCGTTTGACTTGCGCACAAACAAGTCCACAAAGTAGCCCTCGTGCTGCTTGTCGGAGATGTGCTCCAGTTCGCCCATGAGCTGGTTCGCCAGGCCGAGCCGGCGGTACTCCGGAGCAACTGTAAGGGCTGTCACGTGCCCGTGCCAGTCGTCGCCCGTTCCTTCCACCTTGCCCATGACTGCAAGCAACGTTCATGACAGAGAGCAATCCAACGTCAACGTGTGCCCGGGCAAGTAAACACACGTACTGTGTGCTTATTCCTTCGTGCGTGCATATGCGTGTGCGTGCGTGTGTGCATGTACATCTCTCCCTCGCTCTCTCCCCCGTCTATGCACGTACGTATGTGTGCGGGTGAACCCAAGTCATCAAACCATCACACGACTTGACACGACACAATACACGCACACTGCACGCGACACATGCTGAGTACACTGCACGCGAGGCTTACTGTATCCCATGAGGTTTCCGCTGCTTGATTCCGCAACAGTAAAGTACTCTGGCCACTGAGCAAGGTACAGCAAGTAGAAGCTCATGTTGTACGTCTCTGTGAGTGGATCCAAGTTCCTGAAGCGTGGATAAGGATGGACAGCGGCAGGTGTACGTTGGTGAGGCATCAAAGCGTCAGTTGATCCAACCACAACACAGGGTGATGGTGGTGATGCAACGGCCACAAACGCCGCCAAGAGGAATGCACAGCCTCACACTCTCACATGCAAATGGATTCATGCGTGCACATAACATCCCACGTACACTTTGTTGAACTTCCACAGGTCATCACAGGTGAACTCGCGAAGCGTGGTCATGGCTGCAGTTGGGGTGCTGGCTCTTGTGTGCTGGTGATTATTTGTGAATGATTTCTATCAATTTTCAGAACTTCACTGCCAAGAAAGCAGAAGAAGGCGCGCTTGACAAGACAACAGAAGACAACAGCCATGTCTCGTGTCTTGATCTGCCCAGGTGTGTGCCATTGTGTGTGTGTGTGTGTGGAGTGTGTGTGTGTGTAGTGTGACGCACGTGTAACATATGAGTGTGCCCTCGTGGTGCTATGAGCTCGCGATTGATTCATGACGTGCTTGCTTGCGTGCTTGTTGCGTGTTCAGAACAATGGTCAAGCTCGCGCATCATCACGCTGCCCGACCCACGCCATGGTATGTGCAAAAGCATCGCATTCACGCTTGCTCAGCCAAGCTGTTGCTGATCGAGCTTCTGTGAGACAGACGCCTTGTTGTTTCTGCCACTGCCGGTTTTACCGGTGTTGGCTCTGTTCCTGTGGTGAGGGTTGTTGTCTTCCTGCTGCTAGCATTGCCTCTGCTGCGTATTGAGATGATCGCACATGCTTGCACTTGCATGGTGTGCTGCAGGCCAACAAAGACAGTACCTCCTGACACAGCAAGGCATGTACGAGGTTATGCGCTGGAGTGACGATGTGCCAAGATCATGGATTATCGGCGACATGGTTCAAGAAGGTGCGTGTCTGCACGTGCGTAAGTGAGTGTGTAAGAAAGCGAGTGTCAGGCGTCTGACTACGTGTACATGTGCACGTGCGAGTATGTGTACGTGTGTGAATACGTGTGCGCTGGTCAGTCTACTGGATACTGTTGTGTTCTTCCAGGCCTTCGGCCCCATCGATTCTCCTTAAACCGGTTGCCTCACTGTAACCCTCGCTTGTGCTGTGTCTCCTCCACACTCCCGCCGACATGCCGACCAGATGGCTCGTTCTACGTTTGTATGCGCGTGGATCCCCTTTTCCTTGTCATTCCATATTTGACAAAAGCCAAGAAAGATAAGGTGCGCAGCCTCTACAATCAGATTTCACGCACACACGTGCACACATGGACATGCACACAGATACACATGCACACACCCTCGCACCAGCGTGTCGTGCTGACCACATGCAAGCTGTCGTTTCGCTCACGCGTGCTCTTCCCTGTTTGTTAGAACGTGTTTACAACCCTTGACGTCATGTTGCCGTTCCAAGAGCATCCTGGTTTCAGGCACCTGGACACCGATCCCGAGCGACAGGGTGCGTGTGCACGCTCCTCTGTGGTGGCCATGCAAGCCTGTGTAGTCGTCTTTACAGTTGCATGTTTGCCTGCTTGTGTAGGCTTCCCTTGCGTCTCTGTTTCTCTCACCAGTGCTCACCTACACCTCACCACAATACACAACCATCCTTTCTTCTCCACACACACACACACACACACACACACACACACACACACACACACATACGCACACGCACACACGCACACGCACACGCACACACGTTCATTTGCCGCTTGTATTCCCTTGCAGATCTGCATGGGTGCCTTGATCTCGTGTGCGATGTGAAGGGCAGCGGCGATGTTCGCGCCTTCCGTCTGAACGACGAGAAGCTGCTGCGCTGGCTGAAAGCAAAGGTTCGCACTGCTTACAAGCACACACCAAGCACAACGCACACGATTGTTGCGCTTGTACGCTTGCTCATGCATCTGTCCGTTCGTCCTTCCCGGACTGGCTTGACACCCGCACACACGCACATGTACACACACACGCACATGTATACACGCACATGTATACACGCACACACACACACACACGCACATGTACGCACACACACACGTACACACTCTCACACTCACACTCTCTCACACTCTCTCATTCTCTCACACACGCGGCCTCCCTCTGTGTTCAGACGATCATGTTTGCGCGCCAGCTGCCAGACCACCTCACGTCGACCGGCGCCACGTCTGCAAACTTTGTTGCCCGCGCATCAGCAGCAAAGGACATTCCATACGAGCTCAAGCTCAACTTTGCCTTTGGTCAGAACCCGTGCCCCTGTTGTCGCTGCTCGTGAACGTTGTGGGCGGTGCTTGTCGATGTGTGTGTGTGTGTGCTTTTTGTAGTTGATGATAGACTCACTCTATCCGTGTGTGTGTGCGTGTGTGTGCGTGCGTGTGTGTGCGTGTGCGTGCGTGCGTGCGTGTGCGTGCATGTGTGTGTGTGTGTGCGTGTGTGTGTGTGTGTGCGTGCGTGTGTGTGCGTGTGCGTGTACATGTGCGTGCATGTGTGTGTGTGCGTGTGTGTGCGGCGCAGGCGCGGTGTCGCGATATCTGTCGCCGGACCTGGAGGATCTTCTTCGCTCCGAACTCGGGTGCAGTCCCTGTTCGCGTGCAGCAGCGGTGGCGGTGGTGGTGGCAAATAAGATGATGGTGTTGATTGTGAGCTGGCGCCCCTGTGTTGGAAAAAATGCTGACACCTCATGTGCGTTTCCTTCACGCTCCACCACCCGCGCATGCAGCATTCGTACGGAGAGCGATGCAGTCGGCGGTGACGGGAGCGGAGATCAGGACGGGCAGCAGTTGGGAAAGTACGCCGGACTTGAACCTACAGATGACTACAGCAAGACTGCCACCGCTGGTAACCAAGACGACAACCCAGGAAAGGTGCGAGCCGAACCGGCGATGGCCAAGCCAACACCCCCGCCCCAGCTTCTCCCCACGTGATTGTGTCTGTGTGTGCGTGTGTGCGTGTGTGTGTGTCTGTGTGTCTGTGTGTTTGCGTGTGTGTGTGTGTCTGTCTGTCTGTCTCTGTCTGTGTGTGTGTCTGTCTGTCCCACGCTCACTCACTCACTCTCACTCACTCACTCTCACTCACTCTCACTCACTCACTCTCACTCTCACTCACTCACACACTCTCTGTTCTGCGTGTGCTGCTTGACTGCTTGTGAGTACAGAAGGCAAAACTCACTGCTGCACAGAAGCGGCTGGCAAAAGTGGACAAGACAGGCATGAAGTCCATTGCATCCTTCTTTGGTGGCGGTGCAAAGAAGAAGAAGAGCAAGTAGTGGTCGTGTTATGGTGCATCTTGTTCTGCTTTGTCTGCATTGCTTGCTTGCTTGCTTGGAATAAGTGATCATGTGCTGCTGGTGCTGCTGGTGCCTACATGTACCCCATTTCCGCCATCTATTGGTGTGTGGTGGTATGACTTTCCTTGGTGCTGGTGTTCGTTTGCAGCTTGCTCTCGCTCAGTGCCAATGTGTGCACATGCTCCCTTTCGTCTCGCGCGCGTCTTAGTTTGCTACCCAATGATGAACGATATCATGACTGAATTCGTGTGAAAGCAGGCGAAAGCAAGAAACGCAATAAGCCAATGAGGGCCGCGATGCACAACACACACACACACACACACTCTCTCTCTCATGCATGCGCGCATACTCACACACACACACACACACGCACGCACGCACGCACACACACACACACACACACACACACACACACACACACACAAACACGAACACAACGCCATGAACACGAACACGAGACACATCAGCACATGACGGTGAGGCACATGGGGAAGCCGAGGTTCGTCTTGGCGGTGTACTGGTTGCGGAGCTGGTGCGTGTTTGGGAAGTACGACCACGTTGCCCAGTCACCGTTTCCGCCAACAGACACGCCGCCCGCAAGCGTTCCCGTGAGGGCGGCGCTCACCGGGTTCTGGCCGTCCAAGAAGACTGGCATCTCCGTGTTGCGCACGCGCGTGTAGTCGTTCTTGAACTGCTGCATGGGGTTGCTTGGGTCGCACGCCGCAAGCGCCACAGCAGCACCGCCGCCTGTGCCGGCCGCCTGTGCGCACAGCCCCGTTGGGTCGTGCACGAGCGTCCAGTCCGCGCGCAGCGTGAACAGCTGGTCCGTCGTGTTGAAGCCGTTGGTGGCACACGGGCGCGCCCCGAGCTTGTCGCCACGCTTTGGGTTGGCGCACTTGGGTGCGGGCGGCACCCAGTGGCCGGCCTCCGAGATGGAGAGCGCATCATACTCGACCGCAAACCAGCCGTTGGTGCCAATGGCAGCAAACCCGGTGTCCAGGGCCGGCACAGCCACATCGCGGAAGGCAAAGCCGGAGTCAAACATGCCCGAGGCAGAGCTGTTGACGCAGGTGATGGAGATGGTGTGCCAGTGGTCGCGGTGGATGGGGGTTGGCAGCTGGCCCTGCGACACCACATCTGCTGGCTGCCCGTTGCTCTGCTTGGGGCCGCCAATGGAGAGGGTGTAATTGCCACTCGCGTACACGCAGAAGACAATACCGCGGTCCCACATCTGGTCGACGCGTGCGGCAACGCACGCGGCCGGGTCGTGCGCAGTGATGTTGCTGGAGAGGCGCACCTTCACCTGCACAAACACATCCTGCCACTCGCGCATGCCAATCACGGTGACGGGCCCGTTGGAGCCGTGGTCACTCCACCCAATCGGCAGCTCAGGCACCATCTGCCGCAGCACCTTGTTGCCCTGCGCGTCCGCGTGCACTTCAAAGGCGCCAATCTGGTCTGCAAGGTACTTCCCTTCCTGCGACTCGGCCACCTCGTCGAAGGCGTCTGCGTACGGCAGCGGGAACGAGGGGGCAGACGGTGGCGGCGGCCCGTGGCTTCCCTTCTGCGGGCCATCGCGAATGGTCGATATGGTGTACATGGCGCCAACAGGCACGTGCACGCTGAACGTGCCATCAGTGCCCACGTGCACGTCGCTGAGGCGCTTGAAGATGCCCTGCGTCTCGTTCTGGAAGTTGGAGTACCACACTGCCAGCGCAGGCACGCTACTACCGCCCATGCTCGGAGCCAGCTTGAAGGTAACTGTCTCGGCGTGCACGTCAAACGGCGGCAGCGCTGGACGCGTGCAAGGCGCGTGATCGTGGTCGATCTTCACAACCGTGATGGTGAAGTCGCTGCTGTTCGGATCAACAAGCGTCGCCTGCCATGGCGTGCGTGCGTGCATGTGTTGTGTTGTGTTGTGTTGTGCGCGCGCATGTGAGTGTGTGTTTGTGTGAGTGTGCGCACATGTGTTGTGTGTGCGTGCGTGGGTGTGTGTGTGAGTGCATGTGTGTGTGCGTGTGCGTATTGTGTGCGTGTGCGTATTGTGTGCATGTGAATCTCGATTGGAGTCATGCATGCGTTCATGCATGCGTTCATGCATGCGAGCACCTCACCATTCACCACGTAGTGCACGCACAGACGCACACAGGTAAAAGCGCACACGTAGCTGCAAGCACATGAACACAAACGCAGATACAGGCACACACGCACGTAGTATCCGCCGTTTGGCAAGGAGCCCGAGCCATACGAGTCGTTGAGGTAGAGCCAGCCGGGCCGGGTGAACTGGGTGACGTGTGCTGTTGCCCAGACAACGGGGCTGACCCAGTAGTGGCCAGACCACGGCTGCACGGCAGTCATCATGGAGCTGGCGTACCAGTTGGTGCCGTGGTAGTACGCGCCAACCAGGTTCCACATGATGGACGCTGGGGTGGGTTGTGCGTAGGGGAGTGAGTGTATATGTGAGAGAATGCGTGTGTGCGTATGTGTGTGGTATGTGTGTGCGTGTGTGTGTGTGTGCGTATGTGTGTGCGTATGTGTGTGGTATGTGTGTGGTATGTGTGTGCGTATGTGTGTGCGTATGTGTAGAGTGGGCAGTTCAAAATAAATGCACAAACAACGGCACAAAGCAACAGTAGCGGGGGCGCGGGTGCGAGGTGCTTGCCTGTCATGCGGGAGAGGGCCCAGTGCGACGTGATGACGCGCGCCCAGCACGCTGCGCCGTTGAGGTCGTCATATGACGAGGACTCCTCAGACGCCCACAGCGGCTTGTTGAGGGCGTAGCACTGCGAGTAGTCGCTAAAGTCTGACGGGTAGTGCAGGCCAATCACAGACACCGCATCCGCATACGACTTGTCCTTGGCAAGCGTGTTGCAAATGTCTGCACCGCCGTCCTTGGCCACAATCTGCGTGTGCTTGAAGCCTGCGTCGTCGAGGGTGCGGCGCAGTGTCTTCACATATGTCGCGTCGGAGGACCGCTCGTTCCAGATGCCGATGTAGTCCACGTCGAGCCCGTACACGCTCTTCGCCCCTTGCAGCCACTTGGAAATGTAGTCCTGTCGTTGCGGTGTGTTGAGTGTGTGGTTTGTGTGAGTGAGTGACAGTGGGTGAGTATGTGAGTGTGAGTGAGCGAGTGTGATTGAGGGGAGAGAGAGAGACAGAGAGACAGAGAGAGAGAGAGAGAGAGAGACAGACAGACAGAGAGAGAGAGGGGGAGAGAGAGAGAGAGAGAGAGAGAGAGAGAGAGAGAGACAGACAGACAGAGAGAGAGAGAGGGAGAGAGAGAGAGAGAGAGAGAGAGAGAGAGAGAGACAGAGAGACAGAGGCACAGCGAGTTAGTGCCAACGTGTCTGTGTGTATGTGTATGTGTGTGTGTTTGTGTCTGTGTTTGTGTAAAATGTGAACTTGAACAACAGCCTAGACTCAACGAGATGCTGACCAGTGACTTTCACAACATGGGCGCATGCACGCACACACGAGCTCACAGTCGCTTGCACCATCATGCATGTACGGTGGATATACCGCGGTGAGGTTTGGGTAGGAGAAAGGCGAGGAAGTACCGTTGCCAACCCAGCCGGGGTATGCCCATGCCAACCCTACCAAACGACCAGCACCCATCACGAGTACCACCACACAGCATTGGAACTGCATCACAAAAGCTCAACGCACGCGAGCAGAAGTGGCAGAGAGACAGACACCCAGACAGCTGACAGACAGACACGCATACGAACACACGGCTGACAAGTAGGCAACGATATGCGACGCACCATACAACTTGATGTTCGGGTTGCGCTTCTTTGCTTCCGTCATGAGCCACCTGTACGAGAATGTGCAGAACACGAGCGGAAGCAGCACATGCGTGTTCATGTTCGTGTTGTACACGCGAGTGTGTGTGCGTGTTTGTTGAGGAGGTGGCGGGAGTGCAAATACAACGATGCATGGCAACAACACCTGTACTGATGGTATGCTCACCAACGCAAAAGCACAAGACACAAGACGCAAGACACATTTCAGTTGTAGGACAAGTGCGCGAGACAAGGGGAAGGAACCAACCATTCGTAGCCACGCTTGTAATCAAGGTCGTCCTTGGAGTGCATGTGCGAAGGCTCCGTGCCATCTGTGGACTGGGAGTCGCCCCCGATCTCCACCTTGAGCAGATGCAGGCTTGCGCCAAAGTTTGGCTTGAACAGGTAGTCGAGGATTTGTGAGCGCTGGGGCTCCTTGTAGTCAATCAGGAGACGGCTGGTTGCACCACCACCAGAGAGGCCCCCAATGGCATCGAGTGGCTCGCCCACATGTGCTTTGTCCACGATCAGCGTGCTGCCGGACCCTTCCGCACTCGTGGGGTGTGTGCCCACCGTAAGCGTGGCCAGCACCAGCGCCAGCACCAGCGTCTGCGCAGCAGCCACTGGCCCAAACCCAAACAAAGCCACTGCCATCTTGGGTTGACGATTCCGTGCAATTATTTCTGGTTCCTCGCTGTCTCGTTTGGAGAAGAATGGGGATGATGGGTGTGCAGTGGTTTGGTGGTGTTGTGGCGATGCTGCTGGCCGTGGCTTGCGGCGGCGTGCTGGCTCGCAGGAGCGAGATTGACCTGTCCTATCACCCAAAGGTACGTTTGTCTCAACGTGTGTGTGTGTGTGTGTGTGCGTTTGTGTGTTTGTGTGTGTGTGTGTTTGTGGTGTGTGTGTGTTTGTTTGTGTGTTTGTGTGT
>NW_004457740.1:1188067-1190567 GCF_000188695.1 Salpingoeca rosetta | reverse complement strand
ACCGCTACATCGACGACCACAGCAGCACCGGCTCCTACAACGGCGCAGGCCACCGCCACGTCCACGTCCACAACCACCACCACGTCGTCGTCAAACGCGCTCGCGTTCCCACCCGGCACGGTCGTGACGCTGCGCACGCCTGACGGGCGCGTGATGCACGTTGACGAGGACGCTGGCGTGCTGCGCCACAGCTCATCGCCCACCAACCCGCAGGCCGCCCACTTTGTTGTGGAGCACGGCAAGCCCGGCCGCATCAAGCTGCGGAACCGCGTCAGCGGCGGGTACCTGCGCATTCGCCGTGGGGGTGGTGTGGATTGTGCCGGCCGCGGTGGGCGCTTCACGTGCCTGGCACCGCTTGTGTCGTACACCGCACAGCAGCCGCACCAGTCGTCGTCGACATCTGTCCAGCCAATGCTGGTGCACATGTCCCGCCCTGGCCTGCGGTCTGTGCACCTGATCTCCGCCAGCGACGGCGCGAGCGGAGAGCTGACCTCTGTGGAGGACGACATGGAGCGCGCCACGCCGTTCATCGTCACCGTGGTCGACTACATTGCCGCCGACGAGCCCACCACCTCGTCCGCAGCACGCGATCACCATCACGCCCATCGCCGCCATCACGGCCGCCATCACGGCCGCCACCATGGACTGCACCACGCGCATGCCCACCCCCACCACATGCACCACCGCCACCACATGCGCCACCACGCGCATGGTCAGCATCATCCCCATCACCACCACCAGCACCAGCACCACCAGCATCCCCACCACAGGATGCATCAGCACCAGGCTCCCATGGTGCCCATGGTGCCGCCGCCTTTCCCGCCACCGTACTGGGCCCATGACCAAGTGTATGCCTTCGCCCCGATGCCACCACCACCGTTTGCCATGCCTCCCGCCCCACACCCGCACCCGTTTGACGCTGTACACCACGGCCAGCGCGCCGAACAGCAAGTTCAGCGTGCCGATGGCGGTAGCGGCGTTGAGTCAACGAATGCCGGAGCAATGCAGGCGCTTCGCCTGCAACGCCGCGCCCTGGCACAGCAGCGTCGAGACCTCAAGCGCGCCCAGCGACAGCTGAAGCGGGAAATGAAGGGCGACCGTAAGCAAGCAGGCCGTGACAGCAGCTCCCAGTAGAGCTAACACTCCATTTTCTTTTGTGTGTGTGTGTGTTGTTGTTGTTGTTTAAGTTGTTGTTTTAAGTTGTTGTTTTAAGTTGTTGTTGTTGTTTAAGTTGTTGTTGTTGTTGTTGTTTAAGTTGTTGTTTTAAGTTGTTGTTGTTGTTGTTGTTGTTGTTGTTGTTGTTTTAAGTTGTTGTTGTTGTTGTTGTTGTTGTTGTTGTTGTTGTTGTTGTTGTTGTTGTTGCCCACCAATGTGCCCCTACTTCTTCTTCTTCTTACTCTGCGCAGGTGCACGTGTTGTGTACTGGTTGTTATGCTTCGTGATGCTGATGATGTCCGCTGCTCGCATCCATCGTGTCCATGACTGTCTTTCCTTTGTTTGTGATTGGTGAACGTTCTTCATAAAGGGAGAGAGCAGCAGCTACAGCTGTACGGTGCATCCACAGCACAAGTGGAGTTAAACGCAGAAACAGAGCGAGGCGGGAGGTGTGAGAGAGAGAGAGAGAGTGAGAGAGAAACAGAGACAGAGAGAGTGAGAGAGTGACAGACAGACCTCCACACCGCTTGCCTCGCCACACATTTCTGACTCTCCACGACAGCGACACACAAAAATACCTAAGCAAAGGCAACAGCAACAGCAAGCAAGACGATGAGCACGATGTTTGGTGCTGTGGCACGGCGGGTGACGGCGGCGGTGGCAGGCCGCCGTGTTCCGTCCACACTTGTGGCGGTGGCGGTGCGCAACATGACCGCCGGTGGCACACACGGGCCCACGCTCACGGTTGAGATGGCTGCCGACATTCAAGCCACCCACACAACCAACCTGAAGAACGACTTTATGATGTATGCCAAGCAACTGGCAGACATCAAGGTGCGCATCACATCACAGTGGCACTTTGGGTGTGTGTATGTATGTATGTATGTGTGTGTGTATGTATGTATGTGTGTGTGTATGTGTGTGTGTGTGTATGTGTATGTGTGTGTGTATGTGTGTGTGTGTGTCTGGAGGGGCAGGAGCAGGCCCCTTTGGCGCATGGGAGCGCATGTACCCTTCACTTGACGTGGTTGTGCTGAATGCCACGCACAACCTGAGCCCTGCATCCTCGACACACACCCACACGCGCGCGCACACACTTACACACACACACACACACGCACACACACACACGCATGCACGCAACAGGAGCGCAAGACGGATCCGTTCCACAAGCGCTGGCAGGACACCATGAACGTGTTCATGACTTCCCAGCTTCACACGCTGCTGTTGTATGGATACACCCCTGATGAGAATGGCATGCGCGAGTTCACAATGGCCTTCGACCAGTTGTCCCGATCTGACTCCTCAGGTGTGCTGCTGCAACGCGCTCGTGAGCGCCACATCG
>NW_004457740.1:1182484-1187967 GCF_000188695.1 Salpingoeca rosetta | reverse complement strand
CTCACACACACACACACACACACACACACACACACACACACACACACACACACACGCACACACACGCACAAACGCACAAACGCGCGCGGGCTTCCAGGAGGGCGTTACGGACATGCAAGCCAAGCAGGAAGCAATCATGGCAGCGGTTGTGCCGCTGCAAATGGAGGCCGCGGCTGCTTCCGGCTTCACCGGTGACGACGGGTTCCTCAAGATGCAGTGCCTCATGATGGCGCATTCCTCCGACGAGCAGATCTCGTACAACACCCTCTCTGGCCTCCTGCCCGTCTATCGCCGCGCCGGCATCTCGCTTCAGCAGCAGCAGGAGCAGCAGTAGGCGTAGAAAGTCACAACAGAAGCACCAGTGGCAGATGAGCGTTGGTGCATGCTCCCGCCCACCACACACACACACTCACTCACTCACGCTTCTGGCATCTCCCTTTGCTCTTGTTCGCTCGCTTGCCGAATCAATTGCGAGTAAACTGGCTTGGAGTGTCACATCATGTCATTCGTTTTGGCAGCGACATTTACACCAATGTGTGTGTGCATACGTACGCAAGGGATGTTCGTTTATTCTGTTGCCATATTGTTATCCTGGCCAGACACACACACACACACACACACACACACACACACACACACACACACACACACACCACACACACACACATACACACACACACACACAAGAACACACACACACACACACAAGCACACACACGCACACACGCAATCACATAAACACACACGCACGTAAGCACACAACTGCTTGCTCAAGCCAAGCCAAACTCCTGTGTCTGCATGGCTAGCCGCAGTTTCGATGCCAGCACGTCCACCTCTTCGTAGAACGGCAGGAACAATTGCGAGAAGCAGTTCTGTGCCTGCGGCAGCCGATCACTTGCGTTCTGAACATGAACGGCCAACGTCGGGCGGGCTCCAGCGGCGCCGCCATCACCCCGCCCCTCTTCATTGCCTGCAAGCAGCTGCGGCGATCCCGTGACAAAGCACACAAACTCGCCAAGCTCCCCTTGCGTCATGTCAGCAAGACATTCCACGAGCATGTCGCGGAATCGGGCAAGCGGGCGCGCGCCAATGTCATCGCTGTCAGTTCTGCGATCAACGATGGCCATGTGAGCCAGCACATCCTCCAGCGTCACCGTTGTTGCTCCGCCCCCATTCAGCGCCATCCAGATGTCCTCCACGCTCATGGTGGCAAACACCTGCTCGTCCAGCGTGCTGAGGAGCCCGCGGCGCATGGCCGCACACGCTCCTGCACACGCGCTCAGCACATCAAGCGTAAAGTGCCGCATGTACTCAAATGCCACGGCGCTGCTCACGTCAGTGTCGTCCCCGCCCTCAACCAACTCAACATGCGCCCTTGACACGCCCGTTGCCCACGTGTACGCGAACGTCAATCCATAAAGCGCAACCTCGTCCTCTCCAACACCGTCATTGCCGTCGCCGCTGCCATGCTCTGCCTTCCGCAAGAGCTCGCACAGGCCGACGTAGCGGTCGCGGTCCAGAAAGGCCACGTCGTGCCATCGCAAGGGCCGCTGCAAAATGAGCTTCCACACGTGTCGGGCTAGGCGAAGCGTGATGACTTGTCGCTGCTTGATGCACAGCCCAATAAACCGCCCAATGTCCTCGTACCGCAGCAGCAGGGCCGCCTGCACATCGTCCCCGTCCACGTCGCTGCCCTCATCCAACGGCGTGTCGCCCGCGCACTGCTGCTGCCTGTGTGCTGCACGCGTGTTGGCGCGGCTGCGGGCGCTCCCCTCCTGACGACTGCCACCGAAGCTGTCCTCGCCAGTGCCGCCCAGCAGCACAGCAAGGGCTGGGCCGGCCACGGCTGAGGTGCGGTGCGCGCCGTGGCCCCAGTTGGGCACATGGAAGGAGCCCGACGGTGTCGTGTGGAACAGATTACGGTAGGCAAGACACGCCAGATGCACGCTGGATGTCGAGATTGGGGAGGCGAGTGAGGTCAGCGACACGGGCTCAACCAGCAAGCGGGAAACGAGGCCAGCCCACGCTCGCAGGACACCGTCTCCGGCGCCCTCCTCGCCCTGGAAACGAACTTCAACCGCGCCCGTCCGACCAACGCCGCGCAGCGCATGCATTGTCTGTGAGAGCACGCGCGTGCGATCAACGTGGAGCGGCTGCAGGTACCGCTGTTCCCGCCTGAGGGCGGCGAGCAAACTTGCCGTTCGCGTGGACAGGCGCGCCGCAGCGGCGAGGTGGTGGTGCCCGCGCGAGCGAAGGTGTGCGTACTGGCCGTTGGCGATGGTGAGCAGCGCATTTGGGCAGTGCTCGGCAACGCGGCTGTACGCCTCCGGCGTCAGCAACATGCGTGCGCTGAGCGCAAACGACGGTTCTGCAGACGAATGCACCCGAAACAGCGCATCAAACCCGCCAGATGACAGCCGCTGCGGCGACGATGCAACCGGGATGGTGTCCGCGAGTGGCAAGGCCAGATACGGATCTTGCGTGAGCTGCCATGCTGAGGCCTGCCGCGCTGAGGCTGGCCCTGCTGGTAAACTAGATGGTTGGCGCTCCCGGCCACCAATACTAGCACTTGCCTGTCGGCCACCGCCGTGGTTTGCCGTGAGGGCGTCGGGTCTGTTGAGGGACGGCGACGGCAGCAGCAGCGCTTCCCGCAGCAGTGCAGGGTGCAGCGCGTGCATGCACGCCAGCGCCATTAGCATGTCGAGCACACACCCGTGACTAGCATATGCATGCACAGACACCGAGGGAAGCGAGCACCCGCGCGAACGGCCCGTGCGGGCGACGGAGAGAAGCGAAGTGGACGATGCGCCGCCACACCCGCGCCACCCGGCCGGCACCACCCGACTGATCCCATCCATGTGCCGGCTCACATCCCCTGCAGCAATGCCGTCAGTACCACCACCATCGCCACCAGCAAAAGCAGCAGCACCAGCAGCACCAGCAGCACCAGCAGTAGCTGCACCCGCACGGCTACCGGCCGCGTGACCGCGAACGAGGTGTGAAAACTCACGCGCCCGCGCATCCACGTGGCGGCCGGCATCAAGATAGCGCTCAAGCACGTTGAGGCCGCTGGCCAGCCACTCTGCCACATCGCACAGTGCCGGGCGAAGCATCTGTACAAAGGCAATTGCATGAGCGCGCGAGGGCGCCATGCAGTGGGGACGAACCACCCACGCACCACTCGCCTGGTCACGAACCGCAGAGGCCGCGAACGACAGGGTCATCCTGTCATCGTCATCCCAAGTCAGGGGCGGTGTTGCAGCAGGCGCGTTGCGCGCAGCCGCTGCAACACGTGTCGAGGACAAGAAAGCAGAGGGCACTCGTGGTGTAGCTGCCACCTGTGGCGTCAGCTGCACCTGTGGGTCGGGCTCAAGCAGTGCCAGCAGTGTGCACGTGATGATGTCGTGTGCAGCCGCTGCGAGCGCCACCAACGGTTCTGTGCCAGCGCCGTCAGCGCTGCCGTTGCTGGCGGTGTGCTCGCTCACGCCCATCGCCCCTTCGTGCGAATAAGGGGAGTGCATTGCCCAGTCCTGGGGCCCGCTCGTGCCGCCATCCAGCGGGCCGTCACCAGCGTGGAGAGCAAACCGGATCCACGACGACAGCGCGGCGTCCTCAAATGTGAGGCGGCGGCGGCTCGCGTTTGCGGGCACTCGCAGCGCTGCTGGGAACGGCAGCCCAAGCAGTACGTGCTGCAGCAACTGCGTGGCCGTGGCGGCGGCTGCCGCCAGCAGAGGTGTTTGCCCGCCGAACCGCACCAGCTGGCTGTATGTCGCTCGAACGGTGTCGTGTGCGCGACGCAGGCCCTCCGTCCAGTCACGACAGGGGCGAGTCTCGCGTGTCACCCGCGCACACGCCACTTCCGGCGACGCAGGTAGCGCTGACGAGAGCTGGGCCGTTGTTGCGGTAGTGGCTGTTGGTGCTGGCGGGCCGCGCGGTGTGCCTGCTGCTGGCATTTGCTGCGATGACAGCCACGACGACGACGACGCAAACGCACTCACAGACAAGATGGGCAGAGCAATCTGTGCCTCAATGCGGTGGTGTCCTGCGCTGTTGGCCTGTGGCTCCGTGGATGCGCTGAATGACGGCCAGTTCGTCTGCTGGGCTTGCGACGATGAAGGTGCAGCGGCTGACCTGTCGAGGTGTGCACTCGCCACCCGAGGCAGCGCAAGGGCGACGCCGCACATGGCCTCGGCCACGGCGAGCTGCACGTCTGCGCTGGGGTTGGTCAGCAGGGAGGCTAGCAGCCAGGGACAGGCGGTCGCGGCGACGGCAATCACTTCGTCCAGGTCCCCATGCGTGCATGCAAGCAGTGTCGGCACCTGGTCCAGAGAGCAAACCACAGCAAGGCTGGTGTCATCACCATGACTGTTGCTTCTGCTGCCACCGCCACCGCGATCGTTCGGGCTCTCACGGTAGATTGCGTCATCATTCTCCTGTGCTGCTGATACTGGTGGCAAGAGGGCGTCTGCCCAATTGAGCGCCGGAGTGCCATCTGCTGCTGTCGCTGCTGTGGCGTTGCCGTTTTTCGTTGCCGTGGAGGGTGCTGGTGACCGCAGCAGGAACTGTGCAAAGTTGCTCGGTGCGAGCGGCCGGCGCGACAGCCACGTGCGCACGTACGTCAAGATGGGATGCATCTCCGAACGCTGAAGTAGGACGTGCACGAGCAACAGCGCGTTGGCGAGCTGCTGCGGCCACGCCGGCTGCAGACTCGTAGCGCCCGTCTCCGCGGACTTCTGGTCTATGTGCTGCCCCTGGTCTGCTTGTTGCCGTTGGCCCACTTGGCGCTGGTGCGGCTGGCTCAGCGCCACGTTCGCATCCCCGCGTTCACGATCGCCAGTTGCTCCTACATCCTCTAGCGGAGATGTTGGAGCCTTTGCCATCTCTGCCGCAAGAATTGCGCGCCACATCTTGGCGCCAAACGCAAAGGGCGAGCCCAGCACAGTTTCACAGAGGGTCATGGACTTGGCAGCGCGCAGCAGCAAGGGCTCCATCATCGATCCGCGCGTGAATGTCCCTTGAAGGTACCCTTCAGGGTGGAAGCGAAGCGCAAGGCCTGCAACTGCCGCGTTGGTGTACGTGTGCTCTAAGAGCAGCAGCAGCAAATCACCCACACGCCGCCCGCGACACACCAGCAGCCGTTCCCGTGATGATACGCCTAAGTGTTGGTGTTGTGCATTGCCACCACCACCACCACCACCACCATTGCCGTGCTGTTCAGAGCCCGCATGTGTGCTTGGCGGAAGTGCGGTGTTTGCTGTGGGTGCTTGCCCAGTGCTTCCTCTGTGCTGCTGCTGCGTCTGCTGCTGAAACAAGGTCGCCCAGCCAGAGATGCGTCCAACAGCGTCGCACTCGATGGTGATGGCTGTGATGGGCATTCGTGCAGACGGCACCTGCGCAACCACTCGCCACTTGCCCTGCACCATGTGTGCTGGCGTGATGCTGTCATCGTCCGCTGTTGCAATCCGGGTGTACACCCACGTCAG
>NW_004457740.1:1154984-1179984 GCF_000188695.1 Salpingoeca rosetta | reverse complement strand
AGCAAGTGAGAGGCATCGGCGCAGAGAAAACCTAGCACACCACATGCATACACGATTGCATGGCTACATGTACTCAAACAAGCAAGCGATTAAACAGCCAGGACAAAGCAAAAACGACTTCCACCCTTCAGTCACACACACACACACACACACAGATGGTAGACGTCATGTGCGCACCAGAGGTGTTGGAGAGGAACGAGGGCGTGCTTAACAATGCCAGTGTCCGTTCGCCATGAGACGCGCGCCTCTTGCGAGGAGGAGTAGGAGGAGGAGGAGGAGGACAGGCGTGATGTTGACGACACGGAGTGAATGCGGACGATGCAGTAAGGGCGAAGATCGTCGTGCACAGCACCAACACTGCCGGTGTAGATGGCCAGCTCCTGCAAGGTGATGTGCACAGGAAGGGAGAGCAGGTGCTGGAGTGAGAACCTGTGGTGGGGTGAGCGACAACGCAGCCGTTCAACGGCTCGGAAGCACTCATGTGCGCATAGAATGTCGACAAGGACAGCACCAGCGAGGGCTGCCGCACACAAGCAACCATCACAGGCATGCACACGCATGCACACGCATACACCCATCACGTACGGGCATGCACACAAACGAGCAAGAAACACATGCACAAAATCACACAAGCAAACACATGTGGATGCATGTCAAGTGGTCACGCGCGCTTCATCACCTGAGTCACAGGCGCTGGCGTTGTGCTTTTCATGATGCATCCGCCCAGAACATGCAGCTGCTCTGACTTCCGCGGAGCAAACGATGCCACGTGCCAGTCCCACAAGAACACGATTGCACGCTCGAGCGTCTCACGGGCGAGTGGTGGCCCATCGTACACCAGCATGTGCTGGCAATCTGCCAACAAGACTATGCTGTTTGAGGAACCGTGGCACTGCTGATGGGCGTTGTGGTGGTGGTGGTGGTATTGGTGACGGTTACCGGTGCCTTCTGGCTGCATGCGCATTGGCAGTTCAGACGTTGTCAACGATCCAACGTGTGATTGTTGTTGTTGTTGTTGTTGTTGTTGTTGTTGTTGTTGTTGTTGTTGTTGTTGTTGTTGTTGTTGTTGTTGTTGTTGTTGTTGTTGTTGTTGTTGTTGTTGTTGTTGTTGTTGTTGTTGTTGTTGTTGTTGTTGTTGCGGCCACGTGTCGTCCTTGAACCGGTCTGCATAGGCCCTCGTGATGTGCCCGCGGTGCGGCATGGCAGTGCACAGCGCATCGCCTGGCCCAATGGGCGGGCGACACCACACGTCATGCTGCCATTGCTGCTGTACACCCACGACGCCTCGCCACAGCTCTCGGCCGCATTCCACCAGCACAGCAGAGTGGCAGTGCCTGCGCTTGCACCGCTGTCCCTCCTCCCCCTGTCTCGGACCGCCACACGCCCACGTCGCCACCACGCCGTCAACGATGACGGTGAAACCGCTTCCAACAACACGCAGGTCCCCCACACTGTTCAACCGGCCGTCCAACAATGCAACCTGCCGGTCAATCCTTCGCATGTGCACGGGTGACACCCTTTTCTGACAGCGGTGGCTCCACGCACATGCGAGCACAGCCCCTGATGCGGTGTGCACGATGGCGCCGTGTGGCGCGCCTTCCATGTGCACAACACTCCCTGCACCCACGGGCAGGGCCCACTGTCGGGTGTGCGGCGGTGCTGGCTGCAGTTGAAGGGACAACCAACGTTGCTTGGATGATGAGGACGACGATGGCGACGGCGCAGACGATGTTGATGATGATGATGATGATGATGATGATGATGATGATGATGATGATGATGATGATGATGATGATGATGATGATGATGATGATGATGATGATGATGAAGAAGATGCCGATGAAGACGCAGCAGAAGCAAAAGCAGAAGGAGAAGAGACTGAAGCAGGTGACGCTGGTTTGAGGAGCGGGTAAAGGGTTCTGCGCAGGAACCATTCAAACCTGTCCTGCCGCCAGCGGTGCGAGCCCGGTGTTTCCTCCAAGCATGCGGAGATGTCGTCTGGGTTGTGGAACCGCGACAACAGGCGGTGCAGCCGCTGCTGGTGGGCGGCGTTTATCGCGTCTTGGCCGCGGTTACCGCCACTGCTGAAGAGGCCGAGTGGATGCTGCAGGTGCACAGGCGCCAGGTACGACGGCTGCCTTGTCGTGTCGCCATCATCGTCTGACGAGAAATTGGCGGGGCCAGCATCGTCATCACAACGGCCGTCTCCACCCCCTTTTCCTTCATCGTCATGGTGGTCATCGAGGTCATCACCACCACCAGCATCATGGTCATCATCCACATCATCATCATGGTCATCATCAACATCATCATGCCCCGTTGCGGTCGTGCCGTTCCATTGGCCATCACACGATTGTTCCTGGGTAGCACCCACCTTCGCTCCAACGCGCGTCACGTGAACGCCACGATGAACGTGAATGCCGGCATCCACCATCGCCACCGCTTCGCCTGCCAGCCGCAGCAGTGCTTGGCCCCATGTTTGGTCAACCGCTCGCTCTGCTGGTGAACGTGCTCCGCGACTGGTCATCGTGGCGGTTGACGGTGCCGGTGATGATGGCGGAGGCAGCACGAATGGAGACGATTCTGTTGCTGCTGTTGCCGTTGCTGCTGTTGATGATGATGATGATGTTGTTGGTGGTGGTGCGGTTGTGGTTGTCGCTGTTGTCGCTGATGTTGTTGTCGTTGCTGCTGTTGCTGCTGTTGCTGATGGTGATGATGGTGGTGTTGCATACTCGCTGGTGACACTGCAGATGCGAGTGAGGAGGGCCGCCAAACGCTGGTTGTGGTTGATGATGTGTGCATCATGAGCGTCTCGATGCCGGCGGCCAAAGAGGCGGCGGCACAGCGGTGCACTTCTCCGCGCTCGTGACAACGCCTGTGCTAATGCGATGAGCGCATTGCACCTGCTGCCAGCCTTCCCCTCACCGCCACTACTTGCGACATCATCGCCATCATTGTCGCTGCCACTACCTTCGACATTGTCACGACGCTGACTGTCATCGCCAGCATCGCTCGCTCCATTGGCGCTGCCGTGCGCAGCGCACCAGGAAGGAAACGTAAAGCGCACGGCGGTGGGCTGCTGCTGGGGCGAACATGTGTTGAGTTGCACGACCGCTGGGACAGGAGGAGGGGCGGGCGTATCAGCACGTGCACGCGCATGCACGCGGTCCAAGACGACGAGAAGCGCGGCCTCCAGCTCACTGACCTCGGCTGCCACGGGGTCGCTCGGCGTGCGTGAGTGCTGTGCCGGCACCCGATGCATGTGGCGGTGCGGCGTGGCCCGCGCAGACGATACACACAGGCTGTGCAGGAAGGCCAGGTGGGACGCCAGCAGCAGCGGCAACTGACGCACTTGTGCCGGTGACGAGGCGGCGGCCGCAGTGGCGGCGGTGACGGGGATGGAGCCGCAGCGCACGGTCAGCGGGGTGGAAGGGGCAATTGCAACCTTGCCTGCATCAACCCACAGCCGCTGGCTGTGGTGTATTCCGAATGCCGGCAGAGCAGCACTTTGCACACCAAGGTTTGCAGGGCTGTGCAGCTGGATCAAGCCACCGCGCTGGGCGCGAAGGGGTAGGGGTGTGCCTGCAGGCACGTGCATGAGGACGTCATCCTGGCGTTCTGATGCATACAGAGCGGCGGCTGAGGTTGTGCACCCTTCTGCCAGCACAGGTCTGGGATGAGGTTGAAAGCGCACATAGCACTCCAGGAGTTGTTGCGCCGTCCTCCGTTTCTGCCCTCGCTGCTCAGGATAGTCCATGCAGACAGCGGTAAGGAGGAGCGAAATAGTAGGAGGTGAGGTGCTCAAGGTTGATAGTGCATGCAGCCTTGGGGGCAAAATGAACAGCGATACTGGCAGGGTGTACACAGGGAGAAGAGGAAGCAGCACAGAGGGACAGATGTACAGAGACGCAGAAAGTTACACACACGCGTACACCCACGTACACACGCACTTACACACACACACACACAAACTTACACACACATTTACACACACACACGCACACAAACTTACACACCTGGGATTGAACGTGCAAGGACAGCGACGCAACGTGCATGGGACGGGTAGGCTGCGCGGAATGGAAAGAACCTGTGGCCAACACAGCCACTACATCCACGCACAACTGTTGTCTAGGCTGGAGGGTTCCTTGGGAAGGATGTAAATGGACATTGGTGGCATATACGCGCGTTGCATCGATGTGAAGCTCCCAAGGGCACGCTACGTCGCACGGATTGGACAAGGTGATTGTGCCGTACGCAGTTGAGGTGCTGCCAAAGAACTCCAAGTCCACGTCGTGTGCACGACGGCAGCGTAAACTAGCACAGCCATCTTCTCTCTCGTCATCACGTTGCACCCACACAAAGTGGTTGATGACGACACCACCGCTTGCACCTGTTGCACCTGCCTCGTCATCGTCATCAGCAGCGGGAGGCAGGCCAGGTCCGACCACTGCCACGTGTTTGCCAAAGTTTGCTGATTGGGACAAGTCACACAGCACAGACGACTGCTCCACCTGTTGTGGCTGCTGGACGGCAAGGTCCACGCCCGCGTGGAACGGTGAGATGACCCTCACCACTGTCGCCATCCCTGCCGCGGTTGCTGGCTGGTGGTGTGCAGGTTGCTGTGCTGCTTGCTTGTTGGCGGTTGCGGGAATTGCAGCAGCGTCGGTCAAGACGGGCTGTTTGCGACAGCAAGAAATTAATTGATTTGCGCTGACTCGGCATATTTTTGGGCAGAGCCGGCCCGGGCAAAGTTTGAAAGCAAGAAGGCAAACTGCTGCACACACACACACACACACACACACACACACACACACACACACACACACACACACACACACACACACACACACACACACACACACACACACACACACACACACGCACACACACACACACACACGCCACGATGATGGACGACGGGCATGATGGCAGTGTCGACAATGCTTGTCATCGCTGCGATGGCAGCCGAGAGGCTGAGACAGAGGCTGAAGCTGTCGACCATAACAATGCAGACAAACAGCACGTCGCCGAAACGCCACAGCAACACGATGGCAACGGCAACAGCGAGAACAGCAGCAGCAGCAGCAGCAATGTGCGGTCGCGGGTTGCACTTGCAGAATGCATGCGCACAGTCCAAGTGGTTGCAGCCGAGTTGAGAGAGATGGCCAAGACGTATGCAACCGTATGCAGTACACAGCTTTCAGACAGCATTGGCAGGCTCATTGATGCATACGAGCACATGACAGAGGAGAGGGCGCTGCAGGGTGCCATTGTTGCACCCATTCGCACCTTGTCTGCGCTCTCGTCAACGCTGGCTCCACAGGACCGCAGAATCCTCAGTGCCATTCTTTATGTGGCATCCCGCGCAACGCGCGAGGCTGAATACGCCATTCACCGAAGCGAGCCCGTGTCGAGCTCCACAGGTAGCGCAGATCCGCGTGCACGTACCACCATTGCCATGACACTCGCAACCACACCATACGCGACGCCAGCTCGAGCCACCATGGTGCGATCCAGGACAACTGGAGCGTATCCGAGTGTGCTGTCCCCTCTTGCCGGTATTGCAGACACGCTGCTGCTGCCTGCGGCAGCCTCAAGACGGACTGCACCACCATCTCCCTTTGTGAACGACACCAAACAGCAACAACAACAACAACAACAACAACAACAACAACAACAACAACAGCAACAACAACAACAACAACAACAACAACAACAACAACAACAACAACAACAACAACAACAACAACAACAACAAGTGCGTGTGCATCAGCAGGAGCACGCAAAGGAAGTATCATCGTCGCTGTCATCTCCTGGAGACAGCGCACTTGGTGGCGCCCAACGTCTCCACGAGCTCCTTGCTGAAGGTGAACATCGCACGCCGTCGCCCGCCAATGCAACGAGGCACCACGACACAGCACATCAAGTGCAGGCATGCAAAGAAGAACATGCAACACACACGACCGCAGCACCCAAGGCAACGCCATCAACAGCCGCGACTTTTGCGACGGAGCAGGAGGCAACCGAGGACGTGAACCTGCTGGAGGAGAGCTTTGCATCTGACCTGAACGTGAGCGGGTGCAGCGGTTCGGCCTTGCGCGACGTGTCCAATTCGCCTTTCGTTGTGCGGTCAAAGTCTGCTGCTGTGGGTGCCGTCAAGACACCACGCACTGCATCCGGCAATAAGAGGCATTCTCGCGTGCACACAGGCACACCCGCCATGTTTTCGCGCCAAGATGCCATCGAGGGCACGCCCGAATCCGTCGAGAGGACATGGCTTCACGCCGCTGCAAGGTTAGCAAAAGAAGGCTGCACATGTGTGGGTCTGTATTTGCGTGTGTGTGTGTGAAGATGCGCGCGTGTGCGTGTGTGTGTGCCTGTGTGGTTGTTGGCAGTGTTCTGCTGCATAAACATTACTCGTTCTTGAACGCCCTCGCTCATCCGCGACACACACACACGCACACACGCACAACAGAGGAATTTCGCAGGAGGAGCCGAGGATGCCCACGCTGCAAGACTTTGACAAGCTGAAGGATATCTCACGGGGCGCATTTGGAAGCGTGTTTCTGGTGCGCAAGCGCACCACACGTGACGTGTATGCAATGAAGGTGATGACAAACCGCACGCTGCAGCAGAAGAACATGCTTGAACAAGTTATCAGCGAGCGCGACGCCATGGCGCTATCCACCAGCCCCTATGTGGTCAACCTGTTCTACTCGTTCCGCTCTCCCTACGGCGTGCACCTGGTGATGGAGTACATGATTGGCGGCGACCTTGGCCAGCTCCTGTACAACCTGGAGGCCTTTGAGGAGCACGAGGCGCGCTTCTACCTTGCCGAGATTGTGCAGGCGCTCGCCTTCCTGCACCAGCACGGCATCATCCACCGCGACCTCAAGCCAGACAACATCCTCATCTCCGCCACGGGCCACATCAAGCTGAGCGACTTTGGGCTGTCGAAGGTCCTCAAGCACGCCTCATCTTCGTCGTCGGTTGAGCGCAGGGCGTCGTCATCGTCATCTCTCTCCTCTTCTTCTCCATCATCATCATCATCATCATCATCATCATCATCATCATCATCATCATCATCATCATCATCATCATCATCATCATCATCATCATCATCATCGTCGTCATCATCATCATCATCATCATCGGCCATGGGCACGGGTGGGGTGGCAAGCAGGACCAGCAGCGTGGGCTCCTCCGCAGCAACGTCCACCAGCACCAGCGCAGGCAGCAGCGCAACCGCCAGCAACAGCAGCAGCAGTAATGGCACGCCAGCCTCCGCAGCACACGCCAGTGCCAGGGCGAAGGAAGTCGGCGGCGACCGTGGTGTTGATGATACCAGTAGGACCACCGCGGCAAGCACCTCCGCTGACACGATCACCGCTGGTGCCTGTGCAATGTACGGCAGCCCCTTTCTAGGGCACTCTGTGCTTGGGGTGGCCTGGGCAAGCGCCCCTCTCCCTGCTATCGACGAAGGCGATGAACACGCAGACTCGCACCACGCCGGTGACGGCAGGAACGTCAACACAACAACAACGCCTACACGCCACACACCCTCCAAGAATATGGGACAAGGCAACCCTGGACGGCAGCGAAGACGTGGCGGTGGCAGTTGCGGTGACGAGGAGAATGCAGGGACGAGGGGTCGTGAAACGGCGCCACCACCATCGTCAACGCGCCACGCACGCCACCGTCGCCGTCGCCGCATGGGCACCCCGCAGCAGCAACGGCAGCAGCAGCGGTCGTGGTTGGGCGATGCGGCATTGAAGCGCACGCCCGGCCAGCAGCTGTCGCTCCGGTCCGACCTGACCAAAGTGCCCTCCTCCTTCAGCAAGCGGAAGCTGCTGCTGCGGCTGCAGGCACGAGAGCGCAGCCCTGCGAGCGTGCTTGACGAAGCCGATGAGTCGCCCATGTCTGCTGCGCTGGTTGGGCGACACGCGACCAGCAGCCCCAGCCCGCGCATGGACGTGAAGCGGGCAAAGCGGCGTGGCGTGGTGTGGCCGGGCGGCGTCGCTTCCCCGCCATACTTGTCGCCGTCCACACTGCGGTCACAATCGCGCGGGCTGTTTGCACACGTGGACGCATCCTCCCCAGCCGTCAGCTCCGGTGATGAGGCCGACAGCCGCGCTGCATGCAGTGAACAACAACAACAACAACAACAACAACAACAACAACAACAACAACAACAACAACAACAACAACAACAACAACAACAACAACAACAACAACAACAACAACAACAAACGAGGCAACAGCACCAGATTGTGCAGGCAGTACTCTCGGGTGGTGGCAATCACGATGAATGCTGTGGTACAGTTGTAGCTACACCGGGACAAACACCATCAGCAGGGGTGAGTGCGGATTTGCATACGCCTGCAGGGCACGTTGCACGGTGCGAGAGCGTACACACACCGCGACGTGGCAGGCCAGATGGATTCGCAGTGTCACAGGAGGGGTGGATGGGCGCGCCGGTTCAGGGCGGCAGCAGCACCTGCACAACCGATCAAGTGCAGCAAACACGCCACCAGCAGGGCAAGCATGAAGAGGAGACGCAGCAGCAGCAGCAGCAGCAACAGCACGAGCAACGTGAAGATGGGGTGGTCCAAGATCAGGAACACGCGCACAGCACAGGCCCTGCAGTGCAGGTGGAAGGGACGGGCGTGAAAGGCACGCCAGACTATGTTGCGCCTGAGCTACTGCTGGGAACAGGACACGACCAAGCTGCGGATGTGTGGTCGCTCGGGGTGATTGCGTACGAGCTTGTGGCCGGACTGCCGCCCTTCAACGACGACACGAAGGAGCTGGTGTTCCAGCGCATCTTGCATCACGACTTTGAGCGGCTCGACGAGTACCTGAGTCCGGACCTGACGTCCTTCATTGACGCGTGTCTTGCTTACGACCCCAACCAGCGGTCGACAGCGAGCGCGCTGAAGAAGCACGCCTTCTTTGCCGGCATTGATTTTGCCGCGCTGCTGGATACAGAGCCGCCGTTTGTACCGCGGCCGGAGAACGAAACAGACACGGCGTACTTTGAAGGGCGTGACCGCGGGCGCCTGAGTGTGATCCCAGAGATGGAACACATCAGTGATCGGGAGCGGAGACAGGCAGATGTGTTGCTGCTCGACGACATGAACAGCCCACTTCCTGCGGCTGCGGCATCATGACGATGGTCTTTGCTTCTTGCGTGTGTGCGTGTGCGTGTGTGTGTGTGTGTGTGTGTGTGTGTGTGTGTGTGTGTGTGTGTGTGTGTGTGTGTGTGTGTGTGTGTCCTTGTTTCCGTGCGCGTATCTGTCTGTCTCTCTATCGAACTGTCCCTGTGTCTCTGTTTGCGTGTGCGTGTGGGCGTTGATGAATTGCCTGCCTGTTCTTTGTGATTGTGTGCATTCTTGTTTTATGGGTTCGCACGCGGGTGGCAATTAGTAGACGACGCCACACAACGCCCCTCCATGAGAAAAAAAAATAACACTTGCAATATCGAATATCAACCTGAACAGACATGGTATACAAATACATGTGTGCGTGTGCGTGTGTCTGTTACTCTGATGGGAGGGCAGATGGGAGCAGCTCATCGTCCATGGAAGGAAACGGTGGGAAATCACCTGACGGGGTGGGAAGATAATATGTATGAGAGTGCTGCTGCTGATGATGCTCTGCCGCTGCCTTTGAGGCAGAGGTCGTATGAACAACATCCGTTTCAAATTCGGTTGGTGGTGGCAGCTCTGCGTTGCGCAACAGGTCATCCAGTGACATGGGCAACCTGGTGTTGGAAAGTGGGAGCGGGCGCATGCGCGGGCAATCGCAAAGAACAACAGCACACAACATGTGAGCGATGGTCACATCATGCAAGTGGCAGCGGACACGCTCGCGCACAAATGTACTCGCCCACGATCAACATGCACACATCCACACATCCACACATCTGCACATTTGCTTCCCCCCCCCCCCAAAAAAAAAAACATACCTGTTGCTGAGCAAGTCATCATTGCTGCTGCTCTTCGATGCCTTTGATGGGGAAGAAAGGAGGAAATCGGCCACGGTAATGGCCGGGCCTGCCGGTGGGACACCTTTGCTTGCAGGCAACGGGTCCAGATGGGGCAGTCCAAGGCTGTCTTCCGTGGCGGCGTTCCAATGATCCATACCCGACGGCAGTGATTGGAAATCGAACATCGACCCTGTATAATCACAAGCAAGCAACGACAGCACGCAGGTGAGCGCGATGCACAACAAAAAATTGTGCTCTTCGAACAGAACAGTGCCTGTGATGTGAAATAGCAAACAGCAACGCAAAAATGGCAGCGAATAGCTGCGACGACACCCACTGGCACGGACAACACCAGCTTGAACCAACAACAGCACTGTCATGACTAGCACACCATGGAATAGCATGTCAACATTTTTCAGTGTATTCCAAGGAAACCCACCCTGGTGCTGTTGGGGTGTGTCGTCATCAGCCGCGCTGCTGAGCGCCGTGCCTGAGCCCGAGCTGAGCGCCGTCTTTGCCGTGGTGTTGCTCGCGCGGGATTTGGGCTTGCGGGACCGGCGCGTCGTTTTGGCGCGTTTTTTCGTCGTCGATGCACTTGCCAGCGCCGCTGTGGTTGACGATGCTGTCGTCGTGGTCATGGCTGTGGAGGGGGAGGACGCTGCTGCTGCTGTCGCTGCTGTTGTTGTTGCTGGTGCTGCTGTGGGCGGGCGAAGGGTGAGCGAGAATTCGCGCAGCTCCCGGCGCTCAAGCAAGAACAAGGCGTACTCGTCGAGAAACAGCTTCACCAGATGAAAGGAGCCTGTGCAGCAAGGCGAGAGAAAACGAAACGACGTGGAAATGGTGCGTCAAGAAGCTGCAGGGGAGGATAAATATACAGAGACACGCATGCAGCGAACTAAAACATGGTGTGGACAATTACGCCACACACACACACACACACACACACGCACATACATGCACGCACGCACACGTACTGAAGCTGGCGGCGTTGCGAATGCGCAGTTCACGCAAACAGAGGGAGCTGTACAAGTTCCAGACAAGATACAGGTGGCGTCCAGCAGCATGCCCGCTTCCACGTGCCTGCAAGCACACGAACGTGTGTACACACACACCATTAGAGACCACGAACAATGCTAAACTCATGCTGCCCACTCGACACACACACACACACACACTCTCTCTCACACACACACACACACACACACACACGCACGCACACACGCACGCACACACTCCCTCTCTCTTTCTCTTTCTTTCTCTCTCTCTCTCTCTCTCTCTCTCTCTCTCTCTCTCTCTCTCCTCTAGATTCTCACCGGTGGCGGAATGCACTTGTCCATCAGCCTGCAGAACCATGTTGCCAGCGCATCGACCGTGACCGCGGGACCAGCAAACAGCTGGACAAGACTCCGGCGAGCTGCACACGCACACACGCACACACACGCACACACACACACACACACAAGCGAGCGCAACACACACACACATACACACACACACACAAGCGAGCGCAACACACACACAAGCGAGCGCAACACATGACAACGAACAAAACAAAACAACAAATACAAGCCATGCAGGTGTTATGGGGCGTGAACCAACTGGCAGTGGAACGAACACGAGTCAGTCTCTGCGTTTGGCGTGGCTCACAGCACCACAGTACAGCACATAACAATCCAAGACGCATAACTTTGTGTGTGTGTGTGTGTGCAAACCTTGGCGGACACCATCGGGTGGACCGTTCTTGCACATGAGATTGACGTGAGCCTCGACCCTGTTAGTTGCAGTATTTGTTGAAGCGTGTGAATTGCGCATACAGCGTGATATTTGCGTCACATCACACCAGAACAGCGCAGCACAACAATGCGTGCTGGTTCTTCCACTTTGCACATGTGCACACACATACAGATACGCACACACATGCACACACATGCACACACATGCACATGGGGACACACGCGTTCACACGCACACACGCACACACGCACACACGCACACACGCACACACGCACACACGCACACACGCACACACGCACACGTGCACATCACATCAGACACAACCCCAAACATACGCTGAAAAGTCGATGCGGCTGAGGTCACGATGCATTTTCGTGTACATGTTGCCGTCTTGCAAGACCCCGAAGGTCGCTTGCGCAATATGATTCAGGGAAGTCTGGCGCAGTAGCCCATCAGCCAGCATGGTGCTGGCGCGCATGAACAACTTGCGGAAATGTGGAGGTAAAGTTGCTGCTTCATCCAACTGCAAGCGCACAATGTTTGCACAGACAAAGTTAGGAAAAGCTGTGAGGGCACGTTTGTGGGGGTGCATCGTGCTCTTGGGTGCGTGCGTGCGTTTTGTGTGTCGTGTGCGTGTTTGTGTGTTGTGTGTCGTGTGCGTGCATGCAGGCACAGCAATGAACCAGGCTCAAGTGCATGGTCAAATGTGGCACGTCCATACAAACCTTGTTGAGCTGCTCTTTCCAGGTGTGTGCAAATACACGAATGTCTCTGATGGCATCAGCCGACATTGGTGCAAGCACATTTGGAACAAGACCTGACATGCAAGCAGAGAACGAGGACATCGTGCACAAAGATGGGGGGGCCGACATTAGTTCGCAGAAGCAGCATCATACCCAGTATCAGGCAAGTGCTCATAGCAGACTGCAACGTCACACAACTCCAGCGTCGAATTATCACACAAATTACGCCCCGTTATACACGTGCTAGCTAGCACACAGGTGCAACATGCGCACAGACAGAAGCGCACGGGCACGGACCGTGGAAGAGCGCATCAAAGAGAACTTGTGTGCAGCTGGCGAAAAGCTTGGCAACATCCTCGTGTGCGAGCTGCTGCAACTTTGGTGGCAACAGGTCGTGCCAAAACTTGAAGAAGACTTCCTGCCCCTGAACACAACCAAGCAACCAGCAGCAATAGCAACCCGCCAAGAACAGGCAAGATGTGCAATGTGCAACGCGAATGAGGTCCACTGCGAGTGTGCTTGAATGTCTCCACCTGCTCTTCCCATGCCCAACACCCACACTCACAACACATGCATCATAGAAAGCACCAATGGATAGAAAGCACGGAGTCTCGCACGCGTACGCACTCGTTATGCCCATGATCGAACAACAGCATGACAGGAGTACGTACAATCGATCCGTTGTTTGAGAGCACAAGCGACAGCACGGCCTTGCAGGTTTGTCGAAGCGACTTGATTGTGTCGGTGAGCAGACGCATGTCCAAGCCCAGAGTTGCTAGCCGTGATGATGGTCTCGGAAATGGCGGCAGCCGAAATGGCATCGCAGAATCGCCGCTTCTACTGCCAGAGCCACCACCTCGACCACATTCGCCAGTGCCATCATCGCCGCCGTCGTCCTCATCGTCGTCAGCCGCGAGAGCACTGGCTGGCCGCAATGTCGGAGTGGCCAGAATCGCTGCATGTGAGCAAGCAGCATGATCCTTGTCTTCAGCGCCATCGCCGTCGCCGCTGCCGCCGACATCAGCCATTGGGTTAACAGGGCGTACGCCGTGCGCACTGCCACTGCCACCGTGTGGTGCTGGCGAAGCAGGCACGCTACCACGGCCGTTGCGTCTCTGGTACCCTTTCTTCGGTGTTCGGCGGGACGGGTGCTGTGGTTGCTGTGAGTGCGGTTGTGACAGGTCTTGCTGCCGGCCCTCCTTTGCCCGTTTCGTTGCAGGAGCAGCCGCGTGTTCAACTGCACCACCGCGCAACGTGGGAACGCTTCTCGCAAAGACGCCCTGGCTGTCGCGCACAACAGGACGAGCAGACCCCTGCTGTACCGCCGACATTGCACTCTCCGCCATCTCCTGCCCTGCCCCGGCAACTGACGCTGGCACTGCTGGCTCACGTGCGGCGTCTGCTGTGTCAAGGGCTGTTTCATACGGCGCTGGCGGGGAGAAAGCAAACGAGCCCGAAAACGGCGTGGACCAGGCATGCATTGGCGAGGAATGCTGCTGCTGGTTGTGCTGCTGGTTGTACTGCTGGTTGTGCTGCTGGTCGTGCTGGTGGTGTCGGTGGTGTGGGTCTGTGGAAGACATGGCGCTCCACTGGTGCGGGCGTGGCAGTTGTGGAGGTGAGGCGAGCTCGTGCAGCATTGGGCCGTGCGCCTGACGTGGCGCTGCCTCGGTCGAAGACGAGAGAGAAAACGGCTCCGCATCCAACGTACGCTGATGATGACGATAAGGCTGCTGATGTACGTGCATCACGCCTGCTGGCGTGGTGGGGCCTGTCATGGCGGGGTGGGCAGGCAGTGGTGCAGGGGCTGTGCCCTGAGACAACAGCTCAGCGTGATGCGCCTGCATCGGGTGCTCGCGGGTATGGGGAGGACTGACGCCACGTAGCCTGTCGTTGTGAGCGTGTTGCGGCAAGAGCTGCGGCGTTGTTGTAGGTGTTGAATCGCTTGCAGATGAGTGCGATGGCTGCAGGTGTTGCTGTTGCTGCTGGTGCTGCTGCTGTTGTTGTGGTTGCTGCTGCTGGTGCTGCTGTTGCTGTCGGTTAACACCCGGTGTGTTCGCATTTGTCGATGCCAGTTGGTTGGCAGGTGCTGTGGCTGCAAATCGGGACGATGGGCGAATGCCCAGCCCAACATAGTGGTACTTGGACTGCATATCGGGCAATACGGCGAGTGAGGGTGAGTGAGGGTGAGTGAGGGTGAGTGAGGGTGAGTGAGGGTGAGTGAGGGTGAGTGAGGGTGGATGTTTGGGAAGGGGGGGGGGGTGCAGATGGGGAGGAGAAGGAACGACAACACACCCAAGCAACCAAATTGCGCGCGAGTGTGTGTGTGTGTGTGTGTGTGTGTGTGTGTGTGTGTGTGTGTGCGTGTTTGTGCGTGTTTGTGTGTGGGTGTGAACAATGAGCCGGCCGGTGTGGGCGTGGTGGAGTACATTGTGACGTACCTGGCCACGGGTGCCGAGGCGACGCGTGCGAAGCATGGGAAACTCTTGGCGAATCATCTTGCCAAAGCTGCGATGTGAACATTGGTGGTGAGCAGCACAAAACATCGAATCATCAGCTGACACCAACACACCAGCACACAAACGCATCCACAAACACCGACAACAGTAATAACACCCACAAGAAGCAGCCGTGTAAGAACAACAGCATACACGCACACAGAGACAAGAACACAGATATAAACGTCACCCCGTACGGCACTGCACCACATTCACACACACACACACATCGTGCACGACGATGCACACCTTGCGGCGTTCAGAGGGCTCATGGATGCCTCTTTGCACAGCGTGCAGTAGTGCTCGTAGAAGAGACTTCGCGGCACGGAGACACCCTCCGCTGGGTTGTAATGCTCGTTCAACCTGTGAAGCCGCGCGAGTGTGACAGCACGCCATGAGTAAAGAGTGAGTGTGTGTGTGTGTGTTTATGTGTGTGTGTGTGTTTATGTGTGTGTGTGTTTGTGTGTGTGTGTGTTTATGTGTGTATGTATGAATGTGTATGTGTGTGCATGTGCGTGTGCGTGCGCAAGTGTGTGAGGAAGGGCATGACAAACATGACAGAAATGAACGGACCACTGCTTGATAATGGGAGTCTGCCGGTGTTTTTCGGAACGCAAACGTCGCTTCCTCCCTGTGTAAAGGTCAGCGGGTATTGAAGAGGGTGAGAATCATCTTCAGAGCAACTTATGAGCCACGAGCACGTACAGGGCAGACACACATGCACCTTCACACACACACACACACACACACACACACACACACACACAAAAGCATACACCTTCGCACACACACATCGACACACACACACACATACACACACAGACACATCGATGCACACACGTGGTCGAGGCTTCTTGACGGGCGAGTCTCGGGATGAGGCGGAGCCATGAGTTGGAGGTGCACGAGAGCCAGCGCTGCCTGGCTGCTGCTGTTGTGGCTGCCGCTGTGGGTGCGGCAACAACGGCGTGGGGCCTGGTTGTGCCGAGAGAGACGGGGAGTAATCATCAGGAAAGAACGTCTGGGCGCGAGCAGGAGGAGGCTGCTGCCGCGGCTGTGACAGGTGTGACGGCTGAGATGAGGGGTACCGGTGCATTTCATGGGGCTGTTGGGCATCGCGCATGTGAGATGGGGTCTGTCGTGTGGGCGCTGCGGGTGCCGCTGTGAACGACGCATGTGAGTGTGAGGCATGCCTTGAAGGGGAGGCTGCTGCTGTTGACGACAGCAAGTGGCGTGGGACCGGCGAGGTGTAGTCGTAATCGAAGATGAACCGCTTTGTCATTTCGTACTGCGGCACCGTCCGTGTAACGCCAAGGTAAGGGTTGTCCTTCGACACAACAAATGCCTCCGTCTCCACGTTGTCCTCGTCACTGCCACGATGCAACGATGGCGCAGCGAGGGGTGCCCGCTTGGGCTCTCGTCCGTCGTCATCATTACTGAAGTCGTGCTCGCGTGGGTGGCGCAGGCGCCCGCTGGCCGTGTGCTGATACTGGTGCCGGTGTTGATGGGCCGGCTTCGTCTCAGATGAGGCGAGGCGGGCGTGGCTGGTGCGGTGGGTGTCGAAATGCGCCACAGTTGCCATCTCAAGCTGACCATGGCGTGAAGGGGTGCGTGGCGATTGCTGTTGGCGATGGCGCAAGTGCTGCTGCTGTTGCTGCTGTTGCTGCTGTTGGTCGTGGTGGTGGTGACGCGGCGAGGACACCGGTAGACTACCCCGCTGCTGCTGGCTGCGATGGTATACGTTCGGGTGCTGCTGCTGCTGCTGCTGCCGTGACGGCGATGGAAGAGGAGGCCACGAGTACCTTTCACGACCGCGTGCTTGTGATGGTGGCGACAACAACGGAGACATTCCTTCTGCCGCTCCTGGCCTGACTGTTGCTCTTGTTTCAGCTGCTGTTTGTGTTGTTCTTGCTGGGAGCGGGCGATGTGTGTGCTGTGCATCGTGTGGAAGCGGCTGGCGCTCGTCTTGGCGCTGCTGTGGATGTTGAGCGGAGGGGTGCTTGGCTGCTTGCCTGCTGCGCGGAGAACGGCGGTCTTGTTTGAAGAAGGGAGATGATGACGAAGAGGGTGACGGCGATGGTGAAGGGAAAGTGAAGTGAAAGCTGCCGGGGTCTTGCTGGGACCTGTTCCCTTTGACCCACGGCACGTCGTTGAGCAAGGCGAGCGGCGACGCCGTGTCGGCTGCTTCACGTGCGCCCGTGACGCTGGCAGCCGAGGGTGTGGAATTGGTGTGATAGAGGGCGTGGATGATGCGATGCGCCGCTGTGGGCGTTGATCGATCACGCTGGCGCCTCTTTCCTGGGGTTCTTGCTGGTGATGACGATGACGATGACGATGTCGCTTCTTCCTGCCGCTGTTGTTGTTGTTGTTGTTGTTGTTGTTGTTGTTGTTGTTGTTGTTGTTGTTGTTGTTGTTGTTGTTGTTGTTGTTGTTGTTGTTGTTGTTGTTGTTGTTGTTGTTGTTGTGTGTTGGCTGGTGTGGCGTCGTCAGCATGTCTCGCCTGGGTTGTGCTGTGACTGCTGTGTGCAACGTCTTGCAGCTTGTGCTCCTGCTGTCTCGGGCGCTTGGTTGGCATCGACGACAATGACGACGCTATGGACGGTGCTGGTGGAGGCGGTGGTGGCGAATCTCTGTGTTGCAGTGTGCTATCTGTCGATGGGTGCGAAGAAGAAGGCGTGGACGAGTGTGGTGAGGGGCGATTTGAGAGCGACTGCTGCTCTCCGCTCATTGCTGTAGCATTGACAGCAGCAATACCGTCACTGCTGGCGCTGTTGTTGTTCGTTGGTGTGGGTGTGGCACCACCGGTGATCCTCTGCGTTGACGCTGGTTCATGGGAGCTTTGGGAAGGTGGCGGCGGTGCTGGTGACGCCACGGCATTGTCAGGTCCCTGCGCTTGCAGCTGCCTTGTGACGTGCCGGTTTATCGATGGGTCATGTGAATTGCTCATGACATGGGCTCAGGACCATTCACGAGCTCTCACTTGGTCTGTGCGTGTGTGTGTGTGTGTGTCGGTGAAAAGATTGTGGTTGAGTGTGTGTGTGTGCGTGTGTGCGTGTGTGTGCGTGAGTGTGTGTGTGAACGTGGATACAGCAGCGGAGCAATGTGCTGTGTGTACAGACGGTTGCAATCACGAAGACACAAGAAAGCTGAAGACAAAGGAAAAGAACGGAGGTGTAGATGGACGGAGGATGGAGGAGACAAGAAGCAAAGACACCACAAGGCGACTCGCGATGTGTGCTGTTCAAGAGAAGCGTCACGGACACAGTTTAGCGCACCACTCACAACTCACTTCCATCCCACGCATGTGCCCATCCAATCAACACGCATTCAAGGACGATAGCAACAGTCCCCAACATGTAAGGGATGCAATCCATGTACCACTGCACACATTATGTGTACACACAACCGTGGACGTGCATGTACTCACCGTTTCAACGTATGATGGCCGGTGTGTGTTGTCTGTGTCGAGTTGGGCCAACGAGGAGCGATGATCTTCCACCGTTCGCTCTGAATATCCAGCAGCACTTCACCGCCTCCTCACAAAACCGGGAGAGAAGAGCCACAGGGCAAGTGCGGGCGTATGTGTGTGCGTGTGTGTGTGTGTGTGTGTGTGTGTGTGTGTGTGCGTGTGTGTGCGTGTGTGTGCGTGTGTGCGCGTGTGTGTGCGTGTGTGTGTGCGTGTGTGTGTGCGTGTGTGTGCGTGTGTGGTTTCGTGGCGCGGGAGGCAAAGCAACCAGTCGCAAGAGAGCCGGGGGAGGGCGGTGTGAGGGAGAAGGACACAGCCCGCACCACGACAAAAGAGGTTACTGCTGCAGTGGGTTTCTTGTGTCCAGCGCGAAGTGGAGATCCGTGTTGAAGGGTGCTGTGAGCCCTGCAACGGCTCCGATTGACTGGCGACTGGTCGACATCCCGCACCCCTCTTGAAACGCAAGACCAAGCAGCAACCCGCCTCGTGGTCGGTGGTGCGGAAAGCGTGTTTCCCTGCCCAACAGTCCTCATCGCCATGCAACTGCTGGCTGGCCGTTTTTCTTGTTTCTTGACAGTCCTTCCAAACGCAAAATTGCCCATGAAGCAACAACATCAAGGAAAGGCAAAATTGACTTTGAAACAAGCTGCCACACGACGAAGCGACAAACGCCAGCAGCGATAGTGGACGACCGCGCGCACACACACAACACCACACACACACCATGGCAAACAACGACGAGTTCTACCTCCGGTACATTGCATTGCGTGTGTGTGCATGCGTGTGTGTGTGTGTGTGTGTGTGTGTGTGTGTGTGTGTGTGTGTGTGTGTGTGTGTGTGTGTGTGTGTGTGTGTGTGTGTGCGTGTGTGTGTGTGTGTGTGTGTGTGTGTGTGTGTGTGTGTGTGTGTGTGTGTGTGTGTGTGTGTGTGCACGCCTGTGCTGGGAGGTGTTGTGCACATCGCATTGCAATAGATTGCGGCAGTCCCTCATGCATGTTCTGTCGTTCTATCGTTGGCTGTGCGACAGGTACTACGTTGGTCACAAGGGCAAGTTTGGCCACGAGTTCCTTGAGTTTGAGTTCTCCCAGGATGGTACGTGTCTCGACGTGCGTTCGCGCGTGCGTGTGTGTGTGTGTGTTTCCACTATGTGCGTGTGTGCAGTGTTGTTGGCAGTTGAGAGATGGTGCGTGGGCGAACGGTTGCGCATCATGGCATCATTGCATGCGCCATCAGCCCATCGTTCCTTCGTTGCCATAACACCCTCCATCGCCCGCCCTTTGTCGTGGCCTTTTGAACCTTACACCTTTCTTTGCACTCTTGCACTCTTCAAGCTCATGCTTACACCACACACACACACACACACAATATCGCACACGCGCACACACACGCGCACACACGCGCACACACAAACCATGCACTTCCATGTATTGGTTTTGCATCCGCACAATAACAGGCAAGCTGCGTTATGCCAACAACTCAGAGTACAAGAACGACACCATGATCCGCAAGGAGGTATGCTGCTTTTGTTGTACTTCTCTGCTGACGTGAGCGTGAGCATGGTTCGTAGATCGAGCGGTTCCCTCTCTCACACGCTTGGTTGGTGGGTCTTCCTTTGGCGTTTGCAGTGCTTTGTGTCACCAGCAGTCCTTGGTGAGCTGAAGAGGATCGTCGAGGACAGCGAGGTTCGCCCACGTGTGTGTGTGTGTGTGCGTGTCTGGTGTGTGTGTGTGTGTGTGTGTGTCTGGTGCGTGTGTGTGAAGTGTGTGTATGTATGTGTATTGCATGTGTGTGTCTGGGGTGTGTAGGGGTGTGTGTGTCTGTGTGTGTGAACAACTTGGCCAAGTGTTCCCATGCGTGTTGCTGCTCGCATGTGCTTCGGCCTCCAATACAGCGGGCCATGTCCTTTCATCAACGTGCTGAACCACCATCGTTATATCCGTCTGTGTTGTTGCGCTATTGTTCAGATCATGAAGGAGGACGACAACCTGTGGCCAGCTGCCGACCGTGTGGGCAAGCAGGTGCGCTGTGTGTGTGTGTGTGTGTGTGTGTGTGTGTGTGTGTGTGTGTGTGTGTGTGTGTGTTAGTGCGTGCGTGTGTTTGTCTGCATGTTTTTTTCTTCTTCCTCGTTCGCTTGAGTTCGCTTGTTCGTTTGGTTGCTTGTTCTCGTGTGTGTGTGTGTGTGAGCGTGACATTGAGCACCCTTGATCTGCATTGCGTTGCGCAGGAGCTGGAGATTGTGTGCGGTGATGATCACATTTCCTTCACAACCTCGAAGATTGGCTCCATGAACGACGTCAACGACAGCAAGTGCGTGATTGCCCCATTTGTGGTTGTTTGTGGGGGGGGGAGGGGTGTGGGGGTGTGCATGTGCCTGTGCATGTGTTCATCTCTGTCTGTGTCCGTCCTTACCCATCTGTCCTTACCCACCTGTCTCCCTTTGCCCTCCACCCTTCCCCATCATCCCTTTCTGTCTGTCTGTCTGTCTGTCTGTCTGTCTATCCCTTTGCCCCGGCTCCTGTCACGCATTCATTTCTTTCCCACTCCCCTTCCTCACCACTGCTGCCATCCCTCCCCCTTCCCCCTTGCGCGACAACTGCAGGGACCCTGAGGGCCTGCGCACGTTCTACTATCTCGTGCAGGATCTCAAGTGCTTTGTCATCAGCCTCATCGGCCTCCACTTCAAGATCAAGCCCATCTCCTAAGCCCAACGGACCCCCTCCCCCCTTTCTTCCTCCCTCGTTGTTGGTTTGGTTTGTCTCGCTCGCCGGCTGGTGCGGCTGGTGCAGCTGGTGCAGCTGTTGCGCACGTGCGACGTGTCAGCATTGCCGTCACCTATGCGTGTGCTTGCTGGTTGTCAGTTGTTGCTCTGTGTATGCGTGTGTCTGTCTGTCTGTGCTGTGCTGTGCTGTGCTGTGTTCGTGATTTGCTCGTGCTGATTGTTGCTGTATCAGTAGTGAGGGTGTGTTGTTGTCTGTGTGCGCGCACCCATTGCAGTGGGCTGTATTCGCTGCACTTCCATTGTGCTGTGCAATGAAATGAGCAAATGAAAGAGATGGAAGATCACAATGGGACCGAGTGCATTTCGCTTTCCACGCGTAGATTGTTGACGCATTCCACACGCCGTTTGTTTATTGTCGGCCAGGTCGCCTTGGGGCACGCGCTAGAACATGGTGTGCTGTGGGAGGCTGTGCTGCGCGTGCATGGGGGTGGGTGGCGAGTCCGTGTGCAGCATGTCCAGAAGCGTTGGTCGCTGGTACCGAGGTCGCTGCTGGCGCGGAGGGGGCGGGTCGCCACCAAACCCAGCATGCCGCCGCTCGCAATGCCGCGGGTCATGCTCTGGGTGCAGGCGGCGGCGGTGGTGGTGGTCGGTGAAGCCATACGGAGCACCGACGCCGTCATTCCCATGGGCATGAGGTTGCTGCTGCCGCTGATCATGTTGATAATGTTGATGTTGATAATGTTCATGCTCATGATGAGGGGGATGGTGATGAGGCGGTATGCGGTACGGATCCGCACTCGTCCGACGCACATCGCCGTCCCATCTCATGTCGGGGGCGTGAAGCGAGCCCGCGTGCTGGCTCCGCCATGAGATCAGTGGCTGCTCAGCGCTGGGCTGCGGGTGTTGTATTGAGTGCTCAGCAAAGAGCGAGTAGGAGGAGGACGACAGATGCGGAGCATACGCGGGCGCAGCAACGGCGTGGCCTTGTCCCTGGCCCTGGCCCCGACTGCGGCTGTGCAGGTGGTGCGGGTGATCTTGAGCGTGGTGGTCGGCGGCGTGTGTGTGCTGCCAGTTGCGGCTGCCGGAGGGAAGGGGGCGGACGATGGTGAGCCCTGGTGAATGAGCGCTGGTGCTCAGGTCCTGTGGGGATGCAAAAGCGTCGCACTGCCCGCTCTCGCCTGCGGTGTGCACAGACGGCCAATCAGACACGATGGCCGGCCCACCCTCCACTTGTGGTTCTGGCACCGACTGTACGGGTTGTGCTGCTGCAATGTGTGTGTGTGTGCGTTTGTCATTCCGTTGTTCATGACCACGCTCAGCGTGAGCGAAGCAGCAGCAACAGCACCGCACACACACACACACACGCACACACACACAGATGGAGTGCATGCACACGCGTCACACAACAGAATGCGCGCATCGCACGGTTGAATCCATGCATCAAACAGTTGATACATGCATCACACGATCATGTACATGCATCACACAATCATATACATGCACACAGTCTCTCTTGCACACGCCCTCAAGGTATGCATGAAAGAGAACACACAAAGGAGACGACGTGGTACACGCACCGGTACTGGAGGCGAGAAGACGCTGCGTGATGACAGGCTGATTTTCGTGCTTGCTCCTTTCAACAGCAAGCGTGAGTAACGCAGACACAGCGCGATGCGCCGAGTCATATCCATACAGTGAATATTCTGTCCACAGCAGTGCGCGTGTGTGCGGTGAAGAATTGAAGATGAGGCCATGGTGTAAGTAGATGCGGAGAAAGAAGCGCGACGCACACAGACACACCACATATGCGCACAACGCGCGCGCGCACACACGCAAGCACACACACAAGTACACACGCAAGTACACACGCACAAACACACGCAAGTACACACGCACAAACACACACACACGCACAGACACACGCAAGTACACACACACAAACACACACACACATACACACACACACACAAGCATGCGCGCTAGTGGAGTAGCAATACCATTCTCGTCGCCGATGAGGGAGCGACGCAGGGCGTCTGAGACAGCCTCCAAGAAGCGAGCAACCCTGTTCGTGCTCTCTGTTGTCGCGCTATCGTCATCTGCGGCTGCAGGTTTGGCTGGTGCAGCCCCCTCCTGCCCTGTTTCCGGCGCAGCGGATGAAATGGGGTGCGGCGCAGGCGTGTCAATGCCAGCTTGCTGCTGGTGCTGTGGTGGGCGTGGTAACGCAGCTGCAAGCCGGACGTCAATTGCGGACTGTGCCGCAAGCAAGTGCTGGGAGTGCAGCTGCTGCCGTGCGCCTCGGTGGTCAGAGCTGCCATCTCCTTTCAGCAGACATGTTGACGACGCCTTCATGTGATCTGTGATGCCACGGCGCCCAATCGTCAGCCGCTTCGCTGTCACCTTCCCAGCGGCAGTTGCCTTTCGGTGCTGCATGCTGCTGTGTTGTGTATGTGTGTGTGTGCGTGTGTGTGTGTGTGTGTGAGTGAGTATGTGAGTATGTGCGTGCGTATGTGTGCATGTGTGAGTATGTGCGTGCGTGTGTGTGCATGTGTATGTGCGTGCGTGTGGGTGTGCGTGTGTTTAGGTTTGTGTGCATGCGTTTTGGCCCGTGTGTGAGTGAAAACAAATGGGTGTGAATTGTGTGTGTGTGTGTGCATTTGTATGAAGATGAGTGCACGCGCGCGTGAACGACAGGTGCTGTCAGACAGGGCTCATTGCGGTTGAAAATAGGTGGCTACCTGGACGACTGCGCTGCGACGGGGGCGACGAAGATGTGCCGGGCGGGCGCGGCGTGGTGGTGTCGTGGACGGTAGCTGGATTGGCTGTGCCTGGACGTGTGTGCATGACGAAGGGGTGCTCCATGGACGCTCTGCTGTGATGAGTGGTGTTCGGTGGGGTGCACTTCGTCCTGTTGAGAGTCACGATGCGAGCGCGGACGACGACGCCTGCGACGGCGACGAGATGTGGTCTCAAACCCTGACGCATGGTGACGCCGACCACTCTGCGAACTGCCTGAATCGTCCTGCTGCGACTCGCGTCGCTTGTTGCGTCGAGGTCGTAGCCGTCCTCGCCAGCGTCGAAGCCCTTGATCTGTCTCCTGTCAACATCGTTCACCGAATTACGTTTGTTGGTGTCCGCGCGGGGTGGAGGCAACACACGGTCAACGCACATCCGGTCACAAGCATTGCTGTTGTGGTACGCAGTTGTGCCAGACAAGTGTGCGCAGCTGTCTCCGTCTCACTGCACCAAAAAACACACACATGGACACACACACACACATGGACACACACACACATGGACACACACACACACACACATGGACACACACACACACATGGACACACACACACATGGACACACACACACACACACACACACACACACACACACACACACACACACACACACACACACACACACGGACGGCAAGTGGGGTTGGCGCCAAAGCGGGAAGGCATTGTGCAACGCACATCCGACGTAACGTGGCGGTTACCTTGTTTTCCTCATTGGACTCTTTCCCTTGATCCTTGGTGCCTCTGTGGTGGGATGCGGCCGTACTCTTGGTGGTGGAGGAGCGCCCAGGATATGGATCAAGGAGCGGAGCAAATGCTTCCCTGTCAACGCCGTCATCCAGTGCAGGGGACGGCACAGCCCCGACATACCGTCGTCGCCCTAAAACAGGAACACAGACACGGAGGCGGTTGAATGACCACATGATGACATGACCACATAAGCGCGGGCAGAAGCCCTGTGCTGCTGTATTGCCTAGAGCGTCCACGCCAAGCACAAGCAGGCTGGAAACAATCGTTGCACACGAGCAAGCAGCATGTTATCAATTTGTCTCAAGAGCGCACACACACG
>NW_004457740.1:1144984-1149984 GCF_000188695.1 Salpingoeca rosetta | reverse complement strand
CGTTTCAGCACCAGCAGGTGTGGTTGTCAGCTGCTTCTTCTTCTTTGTTCTTGGCCGCATCTTGAGTCGTATTGGATCCCATACCATCTCCTCCTCCTCCTCATCATCATCATCACCACCATCATCATGAGCTGTAGCAGCAGCAGTGGTGCTGGCGGTGATTGCCGATATGGGCGATGACGTGTTTGGGCTGCGCATGTTTGCACGCCCTGGCGTCGAGGCAGCAGCGATGGCGGGCGATTGCGACGCGCTCAAAAACTGCACGTCAACACACACACACACACACACATGCGGGCGCATTTGCGTTGGGGGATGGGGCGGGGGTTGGGTTGTGTGAGCACACATATGTGTGTGCGTGTATGTTTTTGTTTGTGCATGTGCGTAAGCGTGTGATGTTGCGCATGCCAGTCACCATCAATCAACAGAGCAGCAAACTTCAACCACTACAAGCGTGTTTGTTACCTTGTCGAGTGTCTGCGACTTTGCATCTGTGCGTATGAGGTCGTGATCGTAAACGCGCGCGCCATCATCGCGCACGCCGCGCCGGCCTAGATGATGATGAAGGTGGTGGTGGTGGTGGTGGTGGTGGTGGTGGTGAAGTGAGAAAGGCGATGAACATGCACAAACGGCTAAGACGTCCAACATGCACACACGGCTATGACGTGACTTGTTAAAGCAAACACACACACACACACACACACACACACACACACACCGGATGCTGCTGATGCTGGTGGTGCAGCGGTCGATGCGCGAGCAGCGCGTGTCTGTGCGGACTCTGTGCGAGCATCCACGTCGTCTCTACCATCGCCATCACCGCTGGCACGCGCTGTTGCCGTTGCTGATGACGATGATGATGAGGAGTTGAGGAAATCACGAGGGCCGCTGGCGCCAGGCAGCAGCATCTGCACGTGGTTGGCGTGTGTGTGTGTGTGTGTGTGTGTGTGTGTGTGTGTGTGTGTGTGTGTGTGTGTGTGTGTGTGTTCCAATGGCAGAAAAACCAATGAACATGCATGCATACTTCACCGCTGTGAGGAAGCAGGTGCACGTCCAACCTGTGTTTGAAACGTTCGCGACATGTTTCCGCCGACAAGACGCTTGCTCACGAGCTGCTGCAGCCGCTCCACAATGTCCTCCTGCAAACGCGCACACACACATGCGATACGCGCACACACAGTGGGTGGACGCAACAGCAGTGGTGAGACGAGCACCCAAATGCCATCAAGCACTGCTCGTGCAGGGGAACAATACAAGAAAGCGATGTCAAACACGCCACGACAGACAGAAATACACAGGCAAACACCACCACCACCACCTCCTCCACAAGACACGGTGCGTGCTGCACTGCAGTGTGCGTTGGAAGTTACTGTGTTACCTCGTGAAGGAAGTGGACTTCCTTCTTCGTCGGATGCACGTTTACATCGACGTGCTCGGGCTTAATCTCCAAACTGATGTATGCAAAGCAGTGGGTGTGACGCGGCAGGTAGGCGGCGTACACCGAGTCCAGCGCCTTGCGGATGTTGGTTGAGTGCACGGCACGGTGGTTGATGAACAGCAGCAGCGTCGGCTTCTTCACGCTGTAATTCGCGTTGGTGATGAAGCCGCGAACTTTGAACGCCAACTCCTCGTCAGCGTCCTCAATCTGCCAGTTTCAGTGCGGTGTGTGTGTGTGTGTGTGTGTGTGTGTGTGTGTGTGTGTGTGTGTGTGTGTGTGTGTGTGTGTGTGTGTGTGTGTGTGTGTGTGGAGGTGAAGGGGAGAGAGAAAAGGTGACAACGCGAGCAAATGTGAGCAAAGGAGACAAAGTGCACACACACACACACACACACAGACATGATATGCAGTGGCGCAGTTGACGCTTGAGTGCATCCGCTGTCGCACCTCGAGCAGCTCGTTGGCAACCTTCGACCCGTAAATTGCAGCAATGTTGTCCCGCTGCACGCACACACATGCACACATGCACACACATGGGGATTGTGAGGAAACAAGTCATGGAGTTCGCTTGCGGCATGTGCAGCACAAGGCGTGTGTGTGAATGCGAGCACATGAGCATGTGAATTGGTTGGCCAATTTCACCGTTGTTGCGCCTGGTGTAGTTCTGAGCAGAGGGCTGGTTTCTCCATGCTTCTTGAGTGACACCCCAACACCAGAGTTGTGCACAGCATACCTGCACAGCCCGCGACACCCGACATCGTGTCAGCGGGCAGACAGCAGGCACAGCCAGCTCCCACACTCACACATAAATGCACTCCATGTGCTCTCACCCACACTCACTCACCCACTCACAGCGACACAGACACACACACACGTTCACAAACACATACACAGACACACACACGTTCACAAACACATTCACACGTTCACAAACACATTCACACACACGAGTTTGAAGCCAGCGCTGGAACGGACCTCGACATGATGTCCATGATGCGGTTGAGCTCATCAGAAGGGCTTTTGAGGGCCCGGCGGCGCGTCGGAACATTGAAAAACAGATCTTCCACCTGCACACACACATGAACACACATACACACAAACACACAGACACACACGTGAGCACACACGTTGGTACACACAAGTGAACACATAGGTTGGTACACACGTGAAGCTCATTCTTGCAGCCGCGCGTATGCATGCGTTCAATCTCTCGCCACACACACATATATACACACACACAAATGAACACACACGTGAACACACACACACACACACACACGCACACGCGCGCCATGCTAACCCTGGCGCCCCACCGTAATCTGTGTGCCCTGGTTGCCGGCGCATGGCTTTGGGTCGCTGGGTTTGCCTGGTTTGGGTGGCGTGAGCTTGCCATCGCGATAGTGCGCCCTGGAAGAAAGAAGCAGAGAGGCACGGGAGAGAGGGAGGTGTGTGTGTGTAGAGGGAGCACTGAGCCACGGCTGCACAAGCATCCACACGCATGTCCACTCAATCACACACACACACTCTCTCTCTCACACACACACTCTCTCACACACACACTCACACACACACACATACTCTCTCTCTCTCACACACACACACACTCTCTCTCACACACACACACGCACGCACAAGCACCAACTTGTAAGCGCATGGGGAGTCCTTTGTGCGAGAGATGATGCTGAGATGAGCGACATGGGAGATACTGGCCAGGGCTTCGCCACGAAACCCGTGGGTGGCAATCGTTGTCAAGTCTTCAAACTTGGTCAACTTGCTCGTTGTAAACCGCTCGCACACAATATCCATGTCCTTTCGCTGCAAGCCGGCATCGACAACCACCACCCATCGACACAGAACCCCACACATGCATCACAACACGTCACAAGCAGAGTGTAAGAACAGGAGCGTGGTATGAGTGCACACGGTGATGTGCTCATCCTTCCATACTGCTCTCCACCCATACCTTCCAACCCATCACGCAAGCACACAAGCACACGAGCACACGAGCACACGAGCATACAAGCCCAAGCACGCTCTCGCCCTCCCCCGTGTCACTCTTCAAAGTCGGTACGTTGATGCCGTGCCCATCATCCTGAATCTGAAGCATCTTCAAGCCGCCACTCTTGACCACGACAGAGATGCTGGAGGCCCCGGCATCCAAAGCGTTCTCAAACATCTCCTTGATGGCATTGGCAGGCCGCTGGATCACCTGTAATAGCGAGGTGCACACGACGCATCTCATGCACCCGCATGAGACCAAAAGTGGCGCGGCTTGGGCCCCACCAAAGCGGCGCTAGCCATACACATGCACACACACACGCACACACACATGCACACATGCACACACTCACACACACACAAACACATAAACACATGAGCTCGCACAAACATGAGCACAACACTGCACCTCGCCAGCAGCGATGCGGTTCACAACATCCTCTTCCAGCCGCACGATGCGCTTGGTCGTCGCCATCGTCTCTCCCCATCCACACCACCAGCAGTGTTGTCGTGGTTGCCGCGGTGTGTTTGAGTGTGTATCAGCGCGCCAACAGTGCGGATTAATAACGAAAGATACGCCCAGTCTTCCACAATCGCGCCGTTTTTTTCTCCTTGTTGGTGCTTGTTGTTGCTTGGCATGGAGGCTGTCGGGGGTGTGCTGCGCGAGGTGGCTGGGGAAACAGTGCAGCTGGCCAAGCAGGTTTGCTCGTTGTCTATGTGTGTGCATGTGGGTATGGGTGCGTGCACTTGTGTATGTGCACTTGTGTATGTGCACTTGTGTATGTGCACTTGTGTATGCATATGTACCTTTGTGTGTGTGTGTGTGTGTGTGTTCATGCTTCTGTGTCCCGCTCGTGTTTTGCCCCGCTCTGTTGGTTTGCTTGTGTTCATGCCAACGGCTCCGCTGCAATGGGGTGAATAGGCCATCGACAAGGCGGAAGGGGCAATCGGAGCAGCGTCAACAACACAACAACACACGTTTCAAGGCTCTCCCTTCAACACTGAGGGGGCTGACAACAGCAGTGGTGACAGCAGTGGCGAGGGATCGCCCCAGAGGCCACCGCAACCCGATAAACGCCCATCGCACCCGACCCACCTCCGCCGTCGCGTGCCAATTGCGAACGTGAGAAGGGCTCGTGCTCGACCATCCCAGATGGATCGGGCGCCGTTCAAGCCTACGCCCTCACACCAACACGCGATGGAAGACTCTTCATCAAGCGAAGCAGACACGGTTGCCCGCGAGGTACGCCAAAACAGACAACGCCTCTCTGATCTTCTGTGCTTTTGTGTGTGTATGTGTGTGTGTGTGCATGTGTGTATGTGTGTCTTTGTGTGAATTGACACTGACACGGGCACAACACTAACTTCTTGAGTGATGCGCTTACTCACTGAACACCGCTGGCTTGTACCCCCAACAAACCGCCGTTACAAACACACACACATACACGTGTGGGCTGCAGGCTGCGCGATGTCGTGGAGAGAACCGGGGCTTGCGGGCTCAATTGCGGGTGCTGCGCAGCCAATGCATGGGCTCTGACCACATGTCTGCAACCCTGCTGGAACGCTACCA
>NW_004457740.1:1122484-1139984 GCF_000188695.1 Salpingoeca rosetta | reverse complement strand
ATGTGGACTGTCTTCCCTTCCTCTTCCCTCACCCCGACTAGGCACTTGATGTCCTGCGGGTGGAGCCCGTGTTGTCCACAAAGGCTGTACTTGCTAGCAGAATATACGGCCTGCTGGCAGCCATTGGCGTGGCGAATGAGCCCCAGTGGAAGGTCAGCACACGGCTACAGCTTGGTGTCACGCATGCGTCTGAATGTGCTCGCGCTTGACATAGTTCTTGCGTATCCTTACCTGACGCCCGTCGCATGTGCCTGACGCCGTGCAGGAGTGCCGACGCCAGCTGTTGGCATCGCTGGCCGAGGATACAGGCGTTGCTCACGCCCAGTGCTTTCGCGAGCTGCGGTTCCTGCACGGCATTCAAGAGCAGGAACCGGTACCATCACTGCGGGGTCGTGTGTGTGTGTCTGTCTGTCTGTCTGTCTGTCTGTCTGTCTGTCTGTCTGTCTGTCTGTCTGTCTGTCTGTGTGTGCGTGTGTGTGTGCGTGTCTGTCTGTCTGTCTGTTTGTCTGTCTGCGTGCCTGCCTGCCTGTCTCTCTGTCTGTCTGTGTGTGCGTGTGTTTGCGTGTCTGTCTGTCTGTCTGTGTGTGTGTGTGCGTCATGTATGCGTGGTGCGTGTGCTTGCCATTTGTACGAACACATGCACCTCCGTCTGACCGTTTGCCTGTTGGCAAAAGTGCGTGCCGGTGGGTCCTGGCGCATGTCGTCTCCTCACGCCGCAATGTTCCCGGCACCAGGGCTTTCCCTACACGGCCGCTGCCAAGTTCAGGCCGCCAACACATACACCGGACGAAGACACGCTTCGTGTGGTCAGTGCTCTGTACAGTGGCGGGCTGTGATGACGGCACGTCCACGTGTTGGTCCCAAGTGCTGCTACACCCACGCCATTAACATTCCTTTGCTTTGTTGCTCACAAATCCATCACATGTGCATGCGCTGCCCAGGTCAAGGACGCGTATCTGAACGGCCTTCTCAGACCCCAACAATGCGGCGGGTATGTGTGTGTGTGTGTGTGCCTGTGTGTGTGTGCACCTGTGTGTGTGCATGTATGTGTGTGTGTGCGCATGTGTGTGTGTGTGCATGTGTGTGTGTGTGTTCCTACTGCCAGCATACTTTTCAATGCTCGTGTGAACATGTTTCTATCCCCCCCCCCACCCCCGATTGGACTGCGTCGTCTCCCGCCCACGCGGCGCGTGCATCCTTCATGCAGGTACATTGACTTCTTGGAGGAGAGCGGCATTGCTGTCGATCCTGACGACGAAGCGGTGCAGTCTGCAGCCCTCAACACCTGGGAGGGACAATACAGCCGCCTCCCCAAGGATGTCCTCGAAGAAATGGGTCTTCACCACACATTTGAGGAGTCCCAGCAGGTCGATAGTTGTGTGTGTATATGTGTGTGCGTGTGTGTCTGTGTATGTCTGTGTTTGTGTCTGTGTGTGTGTGTGTGTTTGCGCACGCGTTTATCGCTGGGACTCCAACCCGTTATAGTTGGCTCTTCTGAGATTTTGCTACACCGCTCACAATACACATCCTCACGCATACACCACATGCACACACATTCATCATGTGCCATTTGCTTGCTTTGCATGAGTGCAGTTGCGTGAGACCTTGCATGATGAGCGAGTCGAGGCGTTACGGGAGCACTGGATGCTTCTCCATCAAAAGAAGCGCGCTGAAACGCTCAGCAGAGCCCTCACAAAGGTCATTGTTTAAGTTGGGTGTACGTTTTGTGTGCGCGCGGGTGTATGTGTGTGTGTGTGTGCGTGCTTGTGCGTGCTTGTGTGTGCGTGTGTGTGTGTGCTTGTGCTTGTGTGTGTATGCGTGCCGGTCTACGTTTGTGTATGCACGTCCTTGCCTGTTTCGCTTCTTGTTTTGTGTCTCACTCTTCATCACACACACACGCTCACATGCACGCATACACACACGCACACTCACAGGCGATCTTCATCTTCATTGTGTACTTCATCCTGATGTGGACATACGGCTATTATGCAAAGTTGCAAGAGGAGCAAGACGGCCAATAAATGAGCACTGCTTGAGCGTTGTTCCACGATACGCATTCGTATCTTAGCCCAAAGCACACGAAGGGATGTGTGGAGGAGAGACACAGGGGCGGAGGAGACGCAGAGACACGACACACAGACAGGCCAGACGGCGAGCATGTGTGTGGGCGAGAAGCGTTATCACAGCAACGTCAGATCTGCATATCGGGTCCGAAAATTGTTGAAAACTTGCGAGAGAATTCCATTCTCGCTGATTTCACTGCCACCACAAGCACACATACAGCACCACACATACGGCACCACTGCACACTCGACCACCACACCAAACCAAACCAAACCAAACCAACCATGTCCAGCGTTTCTCCAACCGTCAAGGTGTGATCAGCAGCACCCTGTGCCGTGAATAGCCCTTTGAGATAGCTCTCCTTTGAAGCGTGCAATCCCCTTCCCCCTTTTCTTTTTGTTTCTTTTGTTTCCTTCGCTCTGCTTTGTCTCACCAACCATGCTATATCTTTCATGGTGATGCGTGCGTGCATGTGCAGTTCTGCAGGTGGGCGCTCCTCGTCACCGGTGTTGTTTACGGCGCCTCCCATCACTGTGGGTTCTTTTTCCGGACTTGAGCGCCTTTTGTGCCTGCACACTTGGCCTTGGCTTGGCGTGCACCCCGATTTGTTCCCCCAACACCACACTCAACAGAGCGCAACCAAACGCGCATGCACCCTCACACAAACTCACTCTCCTGACTACTTCAACTCCCCTTTTGGATTCCACCCCCCCCCCCCACACACACACACACACACACACACACACACACACACACACCATGCACACACACACACCATGCACACACACACACACACAACACAACACACACATAACGCACAGCCACTCTTGCCAAGCGCGAGGCGGCAGCAAAGAAGGCACAGGAGGCACAGGAGGCCAAGAAGCAAAAGGCACAAAAAGCCCAGGCCGCGTCCTCCACAAACGATCTCGGTGCGTTATCCATTTACATACATGTGCGGGAGCAAAGGGCCCATGCCTGCTTTGTTGTCTTGGTGGGCTTCACTGCGTGTGCCTGTGCACACCCATCGCCTTTTGGCTTAAGGGAACCTTTCTGATTGGTTGCTGTTGTGTGCCTTTGGATGTGTCGCTTCGCGGACTGTGTAATGTGTTGTTGTCGTCAGTGAAAACTGAAGTGGCCCCTGCGCACCCCCAACAACAACAACAACAACAACAACAACAACAACAACAACAACAACAACAACAACAACAACAACAACCACAAATGTCCTTCCTTCTGCTTACGTCCCGCTCGTACCCCTCACACGCTGATTTCCCCCCCCCCTCCCAATCAACGCAACTCCACTGCTTTGCACCTGCAGAGATGGATCCCAACTCCCCCAACTTTGACTTGGAGAAGGTTCTTCTTTCGCTTGAGAAGCAGGAGGCCAAGAACTAACCATGCTACTGCTACTGAACAAACCGACCCATTGATGTGCCATGTGTGCGTCCCTGTTCATGTGTGCGTCTGTTTCCTCCCCTCTGTTCATTCTGTGGCCGTCGTGTAGCTGTGTTGCCAGCCACACTTCAGCACAGCCTGTTTCTTTCCTTTTGCCACCATCTTTTGTCTGTGTGTATGTGTGCGCGCAGTCATAATTTGGTTTTGTTGTACGTGCAGCATGAGTTAGTGTTGCTGCTGCTGTGTATGGGACTTGTTCTTCTCGACACTCTTTGTCTTGTGTGGTGTGTGGTGTGGCGCTTCTTTCTTCTCGACTTTAGGGTCCCTTGTCTATGCATGCATGTGTGTGTGTGTGTGTGTGTGTCGCGCATGCTGTCTTGCTGTCTGCCAGTGCGCATCTCGCAGTGGTGGGTGGCTGTGTGCATTGTGTGTGTGTGTGTGTGTGTGTGTGTCGTCTTCGTGGCCCCGTGTCCTTTTGGTTGTTCCACAAGTAACAACACCAACCAAGAAACATGTGCGCATGTGTCCACTGGACCATACACACACACACACACACACACACACACACACACACACACACACACACACACACACACACACACACATCTGACTGGGCGCCTGAGTGCTCTACACCCAAAGTCGACTCTGGACGGATACTAGGTTAAAGCGTGAGGCCGTATCATCTTTGAATGTGCGGGGCATGCACAGCAATATCATTGCAAAATGAAGGGGTAACATCCTACTTGCCGCCAACTTACCTGCCCAATGAATTATCGTTTCATACACCAGTCCCACCAGTATTCGTCGCGTCTGGTTGGTCCATTAGCTGTTCATTCGGATAGTGTAACAGCCTCCATGTCGTCGACATCCTCTGGCACTGGTTGCTACTTTTTTCATTTTCATCGACCGTGTCACTTACTATCGTGAACTTACGTAGCTGCCCCAACAACCCTTCTACAACCACTCATTCTACGTACGACACACACACACACACACACACACACACACACACACACACACACACACACACACACACACACAAACGCACAATGAGCACATGCACAACGCGCATGCGACAACGAGCACATGCACACACAGAATCCCCCACACCCACCCGCCCACACGCATGCCCAACACCGATATTTGGTGAATGACATGTGGTAATTTTCCTGTGTGGGTGCAAACACGAGCCAACCACGTCGTTCTGCCCGCCTTGCACAAAAATACGCAGCACAGCAAGCGCACAAGCACCAGCAGCAGCGCAAGAAGAAGAAGGGAGGGTGCGCGCGTGTGTGTGCGTGAGTTTGAGAAGTGCGCTGTTCGTTGGTGGCCTGCCGGTTGTGAGCCAAGCAAGTGCAGGTGAACGCGTGAATTGTGCGAGGTGCAAGCGCAGCAGCTCCCTCTCCTCCCCCCCCCGCTCGTCTGATAGCGGTGAGCCTTCTTTGGGAGCGGGCGCCACGTTGCGCACAAGCGCGCTTGACCCTTGTTTTGCTTCTCACCCCACCAACCAATCAATCAATCAATCAACCCAGCCTTTCTGAATGAAGCTCTTTTCCTTGGCATGAGTTGTGCTCTTGCGACTTGCATTCTCGTGGCATGTGTCACACGCTCTTGATCACCACGCCCACTCGCTCACCCACTCACTCACTCACTCACTCACTCACTCACTCACCCACGCCGCCTTTCCAGCGAGAGAATGGACGAGACCAGAGAGGCCCGGGACAGCCAGGCCGGCAACGATGACGGCCGCCGCCTGGCCCACGCTCCGTCTCGGCCACACATCTCAAAGACAGTGTCGACCCAGGAGCAGAGCGCCACCGACGCAAGCCACGGCGCATCGCTCGCAGCGTCCAACGCAAAGAACGAGCCCTCGACAGGCGCGCTCAAGGTGGCCAGCAACGGGCCAGCCGCGCTTGCCACCAGCACGGCCTCTGCGGTGCACGCCAAGGAGTCTGCGCCGCGCCCGCAGAAGAAGGCGTCCCTGCCCGACGCCGGCTCTGTCGGCCCCTCCGCGGCCAAGAAGATCCACAAGCCCTCGTCTGCGCCGCACCAGTTTGATGACGCCAGTGACGACGAGGAGGAGGTCGACGAGTACAAGCGCGGCGGGTACCACCCCGTGTTCCTCGGCGACAAGTACAAGTCCAAGTACCTCGTGGTGAAGAAGCTTGGCTGGGGCCACTTCTCCACCGTGTGGCTGGTGGAGGACTCCAACTCAACCAACTTCTACGCCATGAAGATTGTCAAGAGCGCGTCCCACTACACGGAGGCGGCGCAGGACGAGATTAAGCTCATGCGCGAGGTGGCCGCCGCAGACCCGCGCGCCCGCTCCCGCCAGCGCGTCATGCAGATGATTGACGACTTTCGCGTCTTCGGGCCCTTTGGCACGCACGTGGCCATGGTGTTTGAGGTCATGGGCCACAACCTGCTGCGCCTCATCCGCCACTTCAACTACCGCGGGCTGCCCTCCGTCCTCACCAAGCGCATCATCAAGCAGACGCTGCAGGGCCTCGACTACCTCCACTCCAAGTGCTCCATCATCCACACGGATATCAAGCCAGAGAACATCCTCATGTGCCTCACGGAGCGGGAGATCCACGCCATGGGCCAGCTTGCCAAGGCCACGTACGCCGACCAGCCCCCACCGCGCTATGCCAGCCGCCTTGGAAAGAACAAGAAGACCCGCCAATGTGCCTCAGAGGCAGATCGCGAGCACGTCAACCTTGACGACGTGCCCCGCATCCGTAAGTCGTGTGTGCGTGTGTGTACCTGTGTCTGTCTATATATGTGTGTGTGTATCTGTGTGCATATGTGTGTGCCTGGCTGGCTGGCTGTCTGTCTGTCTGCGATGCAACTAGCTTGCCCTCCTTGCCCCTCTCTCTTGTGAGGCTGTTTCTTGTTGTGTTTTCACACGTGCTGAATGTGAGGTTGGGGCTGAACATGGGACGCTTGGTACTTGGCCTTTCCCCACGTCACATCACATCACATCACATCACATTGCGTCTGTTCTGTTGTTTCGCTTTTCACCGCTTGTTTCGCTCATGTGCTACATCATCACCACCAACACCACCATCACCACCAAACAAACAATGACGACCCGCATGCTCAGGTCCTCTGCGGGAAAAGCTGTTGGACGAGGAGTTTTTCAAGACGTGCCAGGTCAAGATTGCAGACCTCGGCAACGCCTGCTGGGTGGTACGTCGTGCACCAACACACATACACACACACGCACACACACACACACACACACACACACACACTAACATGCGGGCGAGCCAGCACGCACAAGTGCTGTCTCAACAACTACCTGCAACGTCGCGCTTGAGTTTGAGCCATCATTGAAGCCATTGCATCAACCCTTCTCTCACGTGTGCTGCGTTCTGCTGCTTTAATGTGTGGTGTGCAGGATAAGCACTTTGCGGCTGTGATCCAGACACGGCAGTACCGCAGTCTCGAAGCCATCCTCGGCAACAACTACGACCAGAGCGCTGACATCTGGAGCGTCGCAGCCCTGGTGTGTGTGTGTATGTGTGTGCATGTGTGTGTGTGTGTGTGTTTGTGTGTTTGTCAGCTTGTGCGACCTTGCGTGTCAACGCGCTCACATTGTTGCTACTGCTCCACCTTTACTTGCACACCACCAGACGTTTGAGCTGGCCACTGGCGACTACCTCTTTGATCCCCACAGCGGCCGCAACTTTGATCGCAATGAAGGTGAGCGCCCCAACACACACACACACACACGCACACACACACACGCACACACACACACTCACACACACTCACACACACACACTCACACACATTTCCTTCATGCTATTCTCGCCCTGGACACCCTGACCACCTTTGGTCTTCTCGTTGTCGGTCTCATCGTGGGCTATCTTGTTCTGTGCAGACCACATTGCCATGATTATTGAGCTTCTTGGCCCCATCCCGCGCCAGATTGTCTTCAACAGCCCCCATGCACCAACATACTTTGACCGCAACGGTACGCCTCCTCTGCTGTTGTTGCTCGCGTTGCGTTCTTGCCTGCATCTCCTCGGCGCTTCAACCAGCCGACACATTACGTCTCATTCTCCTCTCACACTTGTACCAACTCACTCATCCCACCCATCAATTCCATCACCCAACACCATGCACCCTGCACACGCACAAACACTACATGCACCACGCACACTGCGCACGCACATACACTGTACACACACACACACACACACACACACACACCACGTGTTTGTTGTTGCCCGTATTGAAGGCAACCTGCGCCACATCAAGCGCTTGAAGATGTGGCCGCTGCAGGATGTGCTGATGCAGAAGTACAAGATGCACAAGGACAGCGCCAAGATGATGACGGAGTTCCTCCTCCCCATGCTCCGCTACGAGCCGGTACCCATGTGTGGTCTGCTTGCTTCCTGCCATCTTGGTTTGAGACCCTGCCCCTGGTCTCCGTACGCCGCCATGTCTTTGCTCTTGACCATTCTGCCGGCCTTCTCTTGTTCTCATGTGTGTTGGTTTCCTTCCATGACCTGCCTGTATTTTCTGCCTGCGCACCGCAGCTGTTCCGCGCCACCGCCTCGGAGTGCGCCCGCCACGGCTGGCTCAAGATCACCGACGAGGACAACACCGAGGTCTGCTGCCCACTGCCTTGAACCGTGTTTATGTGTGTGTGCGTTCATGTGCGTTCATGTGTGTAGTGTTACGTTTATTGCTTGCTCATCGTGTTCAGTCGGTGCCCATTCATGAAGTGGCGTGGTCCTGCGTGGCTCTCTGTCCACCACCACCTCCACCTCCTCCCCCTTCCCTTGAAACCTCGCCACTTTCTCAACATGCCTTTCCTCTGCTATTCCTCTCTTCCCCCCCCCCCTTCCCGACCTCGCTTGCTTCAACAGCTTGGGCGGTACCTGACCAAGGCGCGTGCAAAGGACCGCGAGCGCCGCCGCCGTGCTGGTGAGCTCACCGACACCCCAAACCACCACCCCCAACAGCAGCAGGACAAAGCCTCGTCATCCAACACGAAGCAGTCCAAACAAGCCAGCGGCGGCAGCAGCAGCAGCAACAGCAACAGCAGCAGCCACGAGCCGAAATCTGAGGCAGCGGAGAAGCCTAAGGAGACGGCGGTGCTGCCAGAGAACGAGGCGCAGCCGCTCCCACCAGCATCTGAGGCCGCCACGCCCAGCAAGAACAAGGACGTGCAGGCAGAACCAGCCATCAAGGGCGGCGAGTGGGCTTAGGCGGCAGGTGCAGCCCTTGATGGGCAACACATGCGCAGCGTCAGCTGCTTGTTGTTTTCCCTCCGCTGCTGCTTTCTCGAGCCCTTCCCTTGCCCCTCCTCTTCCTCCTCATCTCCTTGTCTCCCTTTCCCAGTTCCCGTGACCCCACCCCACCCCCCTCTTTCCCACCTTTCCTGTTGTGGTGTTGCGCTCATGCTATGCGTACGCGTGTGTGTTCTGGGCGTGTGGCTGTTTGTGCCCTTGTGCGCGTTGCGGCTTCTATTTGTGTATTGCCAGGACTAGTCGTGTCGATTGCTTGTTTGTCGGTTGGCAGGCACCCTCGTTTATTTTTCGCCCCGATGGATTTGGGTGCTTTGCCCCGTCTGTTTGTTGTCTGGTCACTCGTTTGTATGTTTGTGTGCTGCCCTCTAACAGCTGCGTAGCGCCGTTGCTCGTGCTTCACCACCCTTCATTGCGTGTAGATCGCGCCACGACGCGCAAGTTGTGACGTGGTTCATGCGTGTGTGTCGTTTTGGAATGCTGTGCGCCCACCCACACCCCGTATCCTTTCCTCCAACCTGCCTTGCCTTGGCTCGACGATTTCTCCCCCCCCCCCCCAACTTCTCGTGTTCTATTGTCAGTTTCCTACTTCGACAGCACACACACGCTTCTCCTCCTTTGTTTTCCCTTCTTCAAATACCATCCTTCCTTTCTCTCTTTCCCTTTTTTTCCCCTTCTTCTCCCTGCGTCTGCACTTGGTGCTCGCAGGCAACCCCTGCTTCCGCCCGACCTCTCTGGTGGTTTTTATTTGTGCACTGTGAGGGCTGCATGTTCTTTAGCTGGTCGTGTGTCTTCTCCGGCATGACAGCCTACCATGTACTGGCGTGAGTATGCGTGCGTATGCGTGCGTGCACATGCATGTATGTGTGCGACATCGCCGTCGTCACGCTTGCCCCTCACGTGCTTGTTTGTGCGTGGTGCTGGTTTTGGGCCAGGCTTCTCCGTGCACATCCCTCCTCCCCTCTTCTCTCCTCTGCGGCAGGCTTGGTCGTTTCAGAATCACACGCTTCGTGGTGATCATGCGATCATGACCTTTCCCTCGTTGTTTTCCTTTCCTGGGAGTGCACGGTTTCTGGCACTCGCCCTGCCTCTCCCCACCCCCTTTTACCCCCTCTTGCTTCTTCGCCTTCAGCCGCCGCCCCCAGGCGTGGTTGGCGTCTCCTCCTACTCACAACCGCTCCGCTCCGTCTCTTGCGATTTATCTCCTCCCTTCCTCGGCATTGTCCCTCCAGCTAATACATGCACCGCCTCCCCCTCCACCTCCCAGTATGATCGTCGCCATCGTCGTCACTGTCCCCTCTCCTCCCCTTCCTGCATGCACACCTGAGTCCTCCTCTCCTCTCTCTGCATTGGTGTTTTTGCTTTATGGCCGTCTGTCATTGCTGGCACGTGTAGTGTCGCGCTGTTGCTTTGGTGCACTTGGCAATGAACTGACTATTCATCTATGTCGTAACGAGGCAGTGGGACGGGAGGGAGCATGGCTGGAGAGACTGAGAAACGGTGGGGGGGGGGAGAGCAAGAGCGTGCGGGGTTAGCCCCACCCCAAATCACACACACACACACACACACACACACACACGCCACACCACACACACACACACACACACACACACACACACACACACACACACACACCAACACACACACACACACACACGCACGACACACACACACACACACACACACACACACACACACACACACACACAGAATATGAGCGAGCATAATTTATGGTGCGTGTTTCTCTGCATGTATCCGCTTCCCATCACCCTTCATGCACCCCACAAGTCTGCGGCTGTGAGGAAGTACTCGTCGGCCAGCAAGTCGTGGAACACATAGCGCGGCTCGTCAACGGGATACAAGGTGTGCCGCGGCCCTTTACCCCACCAGTCCCCAGCGAGGGGATAGTGCACCTCCTCTGCATCGCCGAGCCACGCCGCCCACCACGCATATGTGCTCTGTGACATGACGAGACGGCGTGCGCTTCGCATGAACAGCCAGTCGTGCATGCTGGCCCAGTTCTTGCTCCCATCTCCCTGGATCACGCGCGCACCGTACTTGGTCATCAGTTGCTGCGCAATCGGGTGGTGCTCGCCGCACCGAGACGCGAGCCAGACTGTGTCCCACCCGCCCTTTCGCTGGTAGCGCTGCAAGATGCGGTCGTAGTAGTCCCATGGGAGGTCTACAAACGCCTCTGTTGGGTCGTACTCGTGCTCCTCGCCCTCGCAGCCGTGGTACGCGCGCAGGTGCACGACAATGTCGCGCGGGCCAGGGAGCGAGAGCGGCAGCGACTGCGCCGCCAAGCACGACGTGTCAATACGCAGCCAGTCGTCCTTGATGGCGGCCTTGTGCTGGGCAAGGATGCTGTAGTTGCGAAAGGGGAACCCTGCCAGGTCAATGACGCGCGGTGTGGGATCACGAAGCAGCTCGTCAAAGTCGTAGTTGTGCCCGGCCTGTGTGTCGACCGGCAGCTGGTCAAATGCAGCCAGGTCAATTGGGTGGTCCACTGCAAAGGGGAATATAAGGCCCTTTGAGAAGAGCTCTTGCTTGAAGACGTCGCACATGACAAGCGGCCAGCGCCGCGTCTCAGCCACGATGCGTGCAATTGTGTACTCCCCCAAGCGATTCCCAAACTGACCGTGGCAGTGCATGAGCACAACGCCTGTTTGTGAGGGCTCTGCTGTTGCTGCTGGCGGTGGTGGTGACTCGATATCACCCGTGCGTGGGTGTGGCTGCAGGCCGAGAGGACTGCAGTGAGAGGATGGTGCAAACATCTCTATCAGCTCCGTCCATACCTTCTGTGGCAGTACTCGCCTCAGCTCCTCGCTTCGGTTCGTCCACACGTACCGCGATGCATCCTCGTCAGTCACGCACACTACACCATCCACGCCACACTGCTGCCGCTGCCGGTGCTGTGGTTGGTTTGCTTGTTGCACATCTTGCTGCTGCGCTTCAGTTGCTGTGGGTGGCATGAGAGCCGAAGGAGATGGTGAAGCGATGGTTTCGGCAATGGCAGCGGTTGGCGTTGTGCTGCTCAGTTCAACGTTTGCTATCTGTTGTTGCTGTTGACGCTGATGCTGGTGCCGGGTGGACCTGCCTGCTCCGCCGTCTTGCACTTGCGGTGGTGCGGTGTGCGCCTGAGCTTGTGCGCCAGCGTTGGCACCAGCAGGTTTGGCGCGCGCTGGCGAGAGCGCTGACGGGGTTGGAGGAGCAGCAGCATATGGGTCAGTTTGGAGACGTGGGGGCGCGGACATCAGCGTGACAATGGCCAGCACGAAGCAGACGAGGCAGAATGCTGCCAGCATGGCGGGCGGCGTGAACTGGCCCTTGCCCTTCTCCTGCTGCATCTCCGCTCGAGCGCTTGACGGAGCGGAGCGCCAATCTCACAAACGCGTTGCCTTGGGTTCTTGTTCTTCTTCTTGTTCTTGTTCTTCTTGTGCTCTTGTGCGAGGGGTTGCAGTTTGAGGGCAGAGCATACACACACACGGAAACTGAATTCAGTATTCACGCGACTCACACACGAGCGACACCAAAGAAAGGAAGATGTTGTGGCGAGTGTTGGCGACAACCAAGCTGCTGCCTGCGGGCTGCTCTGCTGCTGCATCTGCATCGTCAGTGGCAGCACATGCTGGCAGGAGGGTTGTGAGTGCTGGTAGCGTTGCAAGCAGCGTGGCAAGGGGTGCAAGTGCACAAAACCCCTTGCAACTTGCGTCTGCTGTTGCTCGCCAGCTGCACACGGCTGCGCCTTGCTTTCACTTTGCCAAGCGCACTGTGTGGAAGCTGCAGAAGGAAGCCATCGCCAAAGGGAAGTCGCCAATTGAGTTTGCCGACGAAAAGAACGTAAGTTGTAACGACTCACTCGCCTGTGCTGCGTGCGTGTGTGTGCATATGTTTGTGTGTGTGTGCATATGTTTGTGTGTATGTGCGCGTGAGAGAGAGAGAGTGTGTGTGCACATGCGTCTGTGTGTGTGTGTGTGTGAGAGAGAGAGAGAGTATGTGTGTGTGTGTGTGTGCTGTTCTTGCGCCTGTGTTGCGTCACAGCGAAACTGCGTGCTGTGGGGAAAGGTTTGACGTGCTCATTATTACACATACACACGTACACACATACACACATATACACACATATACACATACACACATACACGCACACACACATATACACATACACGCACACACACTCCTCACGCACTTTGCGATGGATCTGCACGGATTCTCTCCTTCATCCCGGGCAAGGTCTTTGGATGCCGTCGAAACATCAAAACAAGTCCATGGAAGCTCAACCTCGTGGCCAAGCAGGTACCATCTGCTGCTGTCGTATGGTGCATGACACATGACGTGGTGTGATACCCTGTGATGTAGTATGATATGCGGCACTGTGCTGTGCGGTGGTGTGTATCATGTTTGGTGTGGTCGCACTCCTTTGTTGTGCGAGGCCGCATTCAGCACAGTGCGCTTGCAAGTGGTGCTCATATCGTACACGAGTATTCACGCTCACGGCCCCTTCAATCCCCCCTCCCACATGACCTGGTTGTTGCATGCAGATTCGCGGATTGGCTGTGGACGATGCCATTGCACAGATGACCTTCTCGAAGAAAGACGCAGCGAGCCATGTGCGCCAAGTGCTTGAAATCACCAAGAACAACGCAAAGGCCAACCACGGCGTGGCAAACCCGTCCAACATGCACGTTGCAGAGTCCTGGGTGGGCAAGGTGCGTGCATGTGGTAATGGGTGTGCGTGTGTGTGCGTGTGCGTGTGTGTATGTGCGTGTGCGTGTGTGTGTGCGTGTGTGCGTGTGTGTGCGTGTGCGTGTGCGTGTGCGTGTGCGTATGTGCATGTGCGTGTGTGTATGTGTGTGCTTGCGCGTGCGTAGCCGTGTATGCGGGTATGCTTGCGTTGGTGCCTGCCGGCGAGCGTGCACAACTGTGTGCAGCTGCGTCCGTACCAGTGTATATGAGTGCGAACACGCCGAGTGTACATACTGGCTGGTGCGCGCATGTACGTGAATGTTCTCATCCATCGCACTTGCTGTGGCCCAATGGCGCGTGCACTTAATCCGAATTCCTTGCGCTTGTGCTTGTGCTTGTGCTGGTTTGCTGTGCAACCCGCAGGGCATGTACGGTCGCGGTATTCGCCGCGCAAACAAAGGCCGCGTCTACCGTTCAATCAGGTATATGAGAATCATGACGTGTGTGTTTGTGTGTGTGTGTGTGTGCGTGCGTGCGTGCGTGTGTGTGTGTGTGTGTGTGTGTGTGTGTGTGTGTGTGTGTGTGTGTGTGTGTGTGTGTGTGTGTGTGTGTGTGTGTGTGTGTGTGTGTGTGTGTGTGTGTGCTGAACCACGCTTGCACCACCCTAACCCTAACCCTAACCACGAGAAGTACAGCAACATATTGTTATTTAGCTGCTCCCAACGCCCATTCCACACCACACCCGTCCGCACACATGCATGCATCTCACGCACGCATGCCTCACACGTTTGGATTCCCTCATTTCTCACCGTCTCACTCTGCCATCCACCACGAATGCGTTCCTTCCCCGACACTGCGGTACAGGCCACGCACACACTACTTCCTGCGGCTGCGCGTTGGGCCGCCCCCGAAGCAGGAGTACGTGAAGGAGGACAGGCCAGAGTACTACACACGCAAGTTGCAGGAGCGCATGCACAAGAACCCGCCGCACGTGCGCAACTCCCTGCACAGCAAACGCCCATTCCTGTAGTTGTGGCGCAGCCGTGTCACGTCTTCGGCCGGGGATGTGCGTGTGAGTTGTCTGCTTTTCATGCCAACAACCAAGCTCCGTTGCCGTCTTTCCTGGTCATCGCAAACACCTGCCTCCTGCCACATCAGCTTGCCTTGTCTTTGTTTGTGCCCATCACGTGTTGCTGTGTTGCTGTATTTGTTTGGTTCGTTTCATTATACGCGGGTACGCTCAAGTCGTCAATCAATCAGAGGCAAGAAAGGAAGAAAGAAGGAAGGAAGAAAGAAGGTCAACCAGTCAGGTATACATAGACAGGAATGGGCCAGCAGCACTGTACAAAACGCGGCTGTGCGCTCATTCGAGGTGAGGCAAGGAGGGGTGGGTGTCATCGCAATGCAGAAAGGTGCGATCAAAGGATGAAGAAGAAGGATAACATGTGTAGGGCAAGGGGGAGGGGGGCGAAGCACGCGTCATATATGTGCACAGTGAGGCGAGGGTGGGTATGCGTGGAGGGCAGTGGTGGGTGGATTGCAAATCCAAATTGAAGGCACGTGCAGGTATGCACGTTGCAGGGGCACGTGCGCAGAAAACGACACGCGAACGAGCAGAGGGAAGAGGCTCGAGGGAACATCACACAAGCATCGAAACTGCTGCATAACAATCTGATGAAGTAGGCTTGTGTGTGTCAGTGCAGTAAACCGCATGACAAGTGTGATAACAAAGGCAATGGACGAGCGCTAGCGCAAGGGCTGGCAGGAAGGAAGGAGCCAGGACCGTTGTGTTGGGCGCTCGAGAGCTGGGCGAGCCAATACAACTGAACACAACTCAACAACATGAAAAACACACGCATACATCACCACACCACAGAGGATCAACACGCGACTGTCCTAAAACGTCTCATCATCTTCATTGTCATCGTCATCGTCATCATCACTGTCAAACATCCCACGTGACTTGACCGGCTTGGCGTCAGCAGGCGCGCGCTCTTGGCGCTGCTTGTGTGCTGGGGGCGATGCTGCATGCGAGGCCGTCTGTTCCGAGTCGCTTGCTTCCGCCGTCGCCGCACCGCTCGCTTGCTTCTTGAACATGTCGTTGAGCTCGCTGTCACTCGTTGGCGACGCAGGCGTGCCGTAAAACTGGCGCAGATGAATCTGGTCAGGGAGCACGATGAGACACGCAGTCTCGTGAGAACAAGTCTTGGCGTACACAAAGAGCACCGAGCGCATTTCATCCACAAAAAGAACATGCCCGCCCTCTCAAGCACCATCATGTGTGCAGAGCACGCGCCAAAAAAGACCAAATGGAAAGAACAAAAAGAAGAAACCAATTCTCACCTTGATAAACATGTCCACTTCGGAGGAGACGGCGAGATACGGGAAGTTGCCGCCATGCTAAGAAAGGGCGCAGTTCAAACAACGACAGAAAGGGGAAGAGCGGGAGTGCCAGCATAAGCTCACGCACTCGCAACACAAAGAGCCATACATGACAGGTGCCCTTCAGACCAACAACAACAACAACAACAACAACAACAACAGCACACCTTGAGATGGGCGATGCGGGCGTCCGGATAGTACTTGAGCATCTCCAGACGCACGTTTGAAGAAATGGCGCACTTGTCCTGCACCTCAACAATCATCACCTGCACAAAGCACCGCAGCCGTGACAATGTTGTCAGCAACGGAGAGACCCATATTGTCGACATGAGGAAGAAGCGGCACCAACACCCATCAGCCGAGACAGCAGCGACATTAACACCAAAACCCAACAAATTTCATTTCCAGATGCATGCTGGCGTGCCAACGCACACACAAACACACAAGTGAGCGCACACAGACGAAGGAAAGGGTAGAACGAGCAGCTTACGGGAATGTGTTGGTCGAGGATGGGCCGTGGATCGACGTAGGACGGCTTAATGTTGAGGTTGAGCCGCGATGCGAGCTCTGGCTGTGTTAAAGTTTCAAGCTGGCAAAGCCGTACACAAGGCAGAGCCACGAAATGAGCGCACGTGGAAGGGCGAACAGAAGCACACCTTCACGACGACCAAGAGAGGAGCTCGGACAGCACAGCCGGGGGGGGGGGAACAAACAGGGTTCAGATCCCATTGAGGCGACGACAAGTGTACCATCTCACCTGCTCCACGATAAAGTCGATGCTGTTGGCGACGTCAGTGTGGAGGCGGCCCTGTGGGAAGTTTTGCATCAGCATACGCTTCAGCATAAAGCCAGGCAGGAACTGGACACTGTGGACATGCAAGTGTGACACCAGGCAAGTCGGTTGTGAGCAAGGAGCATGATGTGAGAGGCCAGAGACGAGAGAGACAAGGGCGCTGGAATTGGGAATTGGCGACGGCAAGGGCCAGGGGCAGCTTGAGCGGTACACAGCAGAGGGAGGCGGCAGTGATGACTCACACTAGTGCGGACGGCGCCGACTTGAAGGCGGCTGTGTCGGTGAAGCCGTTGATCAGCGTCAGCGACTGCACGAGCCGGTACTCCTTTGTCAGTTCCGCCAGTTTTTGGGCAAGGAAGGCACCTAGCGACGCGCCAACAATGTGTACCTTTTGCCGAATGAAAGCGGGTTTAAGCACCCACAAACGTAGGGCGAACAAGCACGAACAGCGCAGTGAGAGAGTGGGATTGTACAGAGGGGGAGGGAAGAGGGTTAGCGCTGAATGAGGCCGCTTAGTGCAAGCGGAAGCAGGAGGCGAAGGGATGGGGGAATGGGGGAAGAACGCGCGCGCGCGCGTGTGTGTGTGTGTGGTGGGGGGGGGGGGACACGAAGAAAGTACTACGCGCGGGGATCAAAGAGGGGGAGAGAAGAAAGGGAAGAGAGAGAAAGAGAGTGTGTGTGTCTCAGTTATTACACGGTCTCATCATTGGAAGTTTGATGCCATGCTGCCCAACGTTGACAATGGCTCTAGCCACCACGTGAACAATTCAAAAGGGTTGGCAGCACCCGGGCCACGAGATTTTGCAAAAGTGCCCTGTGCCAGCCGTCGTGATGGCAAAAGGAAAAAAAAAAGAAGGCAAGCAAAGGGAAACGCAAGGAAAGGAAAAGGTGCAGAGAAGTAGCAACAGAGAGTGTC
>NW_004457740.1:1107484-1114984 GCF_000188695.1 Salpingoeca rosetta | reverse complement strand
GAGTACAGATGCACTGATCGCCACACACACCGCCCCACACACATTCACACACATTCACACACATTCACACACTCTCTAATGCAGAACTCACCACTCTTTCACTACTTGCAAGACGTGGGAGAAGTTGACGTTGAAGCAGAGGAGCATGTAAGCAGTTCATGGGCACACGAGCAGCAACAACAGCAACAACAACAACAGCAGCAGCAGCAGCACAAGAACCAGCACTCGCGCGGGTTCACCGAGGAATCGTTCCGCTTTGGCGGGGCTCACGATGCAGATCGCTCATTGACGATTGAGGGTTGGCTGCAATCATGGCTACGACGCGCGCGTTCATACTGGCAAGCATGGAAGCAGCTTCGAGCACGCATGCTCGTGCAGCGTGTGGCTTGGTGCATCACGCGTTCCCCACACTTGCACGACGACGATGCCCTCTTGCTGCTGCAGATGGACGAGCAGCTGTTTGACGACAAGGGCTCCCCTGACCACGAGCACCAGCTCGGCGCCACAGCTGGGCGCAATGGCGGCTTCAGGTGGCCGCTGCTGCTTGGAAGTTTTGGTCGCAGCTGTTGGTACGTGTTGGGCCTCGGTGTCTCTGCCATACCAGCTACCTACTACACATGGCAGCTCCTCCGCTCGTCTTCTCCTTTGCCGTCTGGGTGGTCTGGGATTGGCGTCAACAGTCGGGCGACTCGCCGCATTCTTGTGGGTGCCGCCGCCGTGCTTGGCTGCACAGCACTCGCCTCGGTTGCCACCACCACTTCAGCCTGCCGCCGACTGCTAGCACGGGCGCCAGAGCACTCGTCCTTGGCTCTTCTGCAGCAGCTGCTCGAAGACCGACAGGCGTTTGTGATGACCTGCCACCGCGCTCTGTCCTCGCTGCAGCGCATCGAGCTTCTCCGCCGCGGCTTTGGCCTCGCTGAGCACATGCCGCCCATCTCCAGGATTGAGGCATGCGACCCCACCGCCGGCACGGCAGACAATGATGACAGCAGCAGCAGTAGCAGTAGCAGTGCTGTGGTGGCGTGCGTTGCGCTGCGCCACTGCTTGTGGTTGGCTCTCCTGCACTCCCTCGTGCGCGTGCGCCAACACACCCGCGCCATCCACGCGTCATACAGCTTGCACCCGGTTGCCGATGAGCCAACACGTGTGCTTGCCAGTGAACCGCTCTCTCGCCTCGGTACGCAGTGCACACCTACGCGTGGTGGAAATTGGGGTTTGTAAACTGCTCTGTTGGACTCGCATTGAACATCGAGCATGGTGACGGTTTACCTTCGGCTTGTTTTGCTGGCTCCGCTTCTCGCACACGTGTATCCACAGGAATCGATCACGATGCTACTACGACGCCTTCTCTGTCCGCACTCAAGGTGGCTCCTGTGCGTGTTTGTGTGTGTGTGTATATGTGTGTCTGTGTGTGTGTCTGTGTGTGTGTATATGTGTGTATATGTGTGTATATGTGTGTGTGTGTCTGTGTGTGTGTGTGTGTGCGTGTGCGTGCGTGTGCGTGCACGCGAAACCATATCTGTGTATGTGGGCGAGTGGGTCAAGCCGGCAGCGTGTCCCTTTGCCGTTTTGTGTCTGCGTTTCGTGCTACACTGAGACCATGCCTGAGCTAATCTTACCGGTGTGGGCAATACGTGCTATTCATGAACAGACGCTGTTTGATGTCGAAGTCATGCACTTCTCCGAGCTTTTGCGGTGTGTGCGTGTGTGTGTGTGGTGTATGGCCACGTGCAAACCTGCAGAGTCTGTTTGCCTTTGCCTGTTCGGTCTTTTCATCCAACGGAGACAGCGATTTATGCACAACTCGTACTTTCCCCTGCATGCAAGCGCCCACGTGCCCGAGCACCCAACCTCACATCCTGCAACCCCAACAAACACACACATTCACTCAAACACATGTGCGCACATGCACACATTCGAGCAGGCGAGTTGCGCTGCAGTGTTCACCAGCTCTGTGCGTGTCTGCGGTGGAGGCGGCAGAAAAGGTGCATGCCATCATCACACACAGCGACACACTCGCATATATGCAGTCGCTACAGCGTGTCACGCGGGCTGTGGAGCTGAGCCACAACATGGAGCTCATATGGCAGGGCGAACCGCCACAGGACGAAGCGGAGGAACAGGAGCAACAGTGGCGGCAACAGCGCTTGCACATGCGATGCCGCACCCACGAAACGGCAGGCATGCACGTTGATGATGTCCGTGGATACACCGCATATGCGCACCTTGCCGCAGACACGACGCTCACCTGCATGACGGCGGCGGCGCAGGTGAAGCAGTTGCACGACGCAGCCCTGCGGGCGTTCACGGCCGCGCAGTGGGACAGCCGCACTGCCAGGCGCGAGGTGGCCAGGGCCGTGAGCGGATTGCGTGCAAGCACGGCAAAGCTGGATGCGCTTGCCGGCCAGCTTGCATCCAGCGTGGACACGTGGCGCTGGCAGCCACATGTGGACGGCGGTGACAGAGGTGCAAGAGATGGTGGTGATGTGGAAGGCGTTGTTGGCGGCGGCACTGGCGCTGGCACGGGCGCAGCCCAGGGAACGGCGGGCGCGGCGGTCGTTGTCTCTGTTGTAGACGACGCCGGTAACGTGCCGAGCGCAGCGGCATGTGAGCAGCCGTTTGATTACTTTGAGGCCGAGGCGCGCGGGCAATGCGAGGGCGATGACGACGACGACGACCTGACGGAGGAAGAGCGCACGGCACGGTGGCGGGCCCAGCGGGAGGAGAGACGGCGGCGGTATGAGCTGGAACGGCAACAGGAGCTGGCCAGGCAACAGCAGCAGCAGACCACCGTGCAGCTGCTCTCGGAACTCTCCACCGTCCTGCAAGCCTTGCCCAAGCGATAGCGAGGAATAGCGAGAGAGAGAGAGAGGGGGGGGGGGGAGGAGAAGGTCCAGAGCGGGAGGGATGGAGGGAGAGAGAAAACGGGATGGCGAGATTATTAATCGGCATAACATGTGCGTGTTTGCTGTTGTGATGTGAAATGATAAAGGCCGCAACAAGCAGAGGTGTTCCTTTTCATTGTCGCATGCAACGCTGAGACTCTTGTCTTTGTCCACACACACGCACGCACACACACACACACACACACACGCACACACACACACACACACACACACACACACACACACACGCACACATGTGCCGCGAAATGCAACAACCACAACAACAACACTGCCACAAAAATCCGCATTCTCGACAACAAGCAAGCAGCAAGCAGCAACATGGGTGAAGCGAGCAGCGCGGCAGTTGCGGTGCTGGCCGAGCTGGTGCAGGAGGCAAGGGACGTGTGCCAGCAGCACCTGCAGCAGCAGACACAGCTGCACAACACCTTCAAGCACAGCATGGAGCGTGTGCTCCAGAAGATCAGCAAGCTGGAGAAGAAGGCACCGTCCTCACGAGCCGTGACCAGCAGCACAGCACACGCTGCCGAGAACGGGGACGCAAGCGGCTCCGAAGAGGAGGTTGTCGAGTACGTGTACTACGAAGTCGATTCAGAGGCCGGCGATGAGGCAGAGGTTGATGACGAGGAAGAGGGCGAAGAAGAGGGCGCCGATGAGGAGAACGATCAGGACAAAGACGAAGACAAAGAGGACGAAGATGGTCCAGCCGTGAAGACCCAGACAACGCACCAGCACCAACATGCACAGCAGCTGGAAACAGGTGCACCCGCTGCCAAGGCGACAGCAAAGACACCAGCACAAAGAGCGGGTGCAATCGCCAAGTCGGGGCCCAGGAGAACTGCTCAGTCGAAGCGCGCACCCGGGCACGAGTCGTCGTCATCGTTGTCGGGGTCTGAGTCTGGCTCATCGTACACGGGCTCATCTTACTCTGGCAGCTCTGGATCAGGCTCTGACGACGGCAGCAGTAGCGACAGTGACGACGGCAGCGGCAGCAACACTGACGACGGCAGCGACAGTCATCAGGAAGTTGGAACAAAGGCAAAGACAAAGGCAAAGACAGCGAGGCAGCGAACACCAGCAGCCAGCAAAGCCAGCGCGCTGGCACCACAGAAGCGCACGGCAAGGAAGACCGCCAGCAACGCTATTCGGCCTCCACCGTCACATCCATCTCAGGCAGATGAATCAGCCGCGGACAATACCAACACCAACACCAACACCAACACCAGCACGAATGCCAGCACGAATGCCACCACAAATGCCACCACAAATGCCACCAGCACTGCCGCTACTGACAGCGTTAGCGAGAGCATGGTCCCAGAAGAGTGCCGCAAGGTCCTCGACAAAGCCGCCGATGGCACGGCGACAGTGGACGACATTGGCACCTTCTTTGAATGGCGGAAGGACCTGCGTGAGGCCGCGTTCGACTGGTTCTGTGCAGAGAACCAGCTGCGAACACAGCACCCGCGATGGGGGAACATGTGCAAGTACACAATGGCCCTGATCAACGGCGCGCCAGCAACTCCTGCTTCCGAAGGCGTGCGGACACACGTGCTCCACAACCTCAACCTCTTCATCAAGGATAAAGGCCTGCTCAGCGCGGAGGAGCTGCGCAAGTCTGGCCGGCGCAAGCATCGACACACACACATTCAGGGCGCCGACTTTATCTCGTCAGAGTACCTGAACATGTACATTGCGCTGGAGAACCAAAGCAGCCGCAGCAGCAAGCGCACATCGTCCAAAGCGGCTGCGCGCAAGTCCAAGACGGGGGAAGCTGCCACATTGCCAAGGGCCAGTGGAGCAGCGTCATCCCCAAAGGCAGCACGGAAGAGCAGCAAGAAGACAACCCCCGTGAAGGGTGCAGCCACGACAGCAGCAGCAGGCAAGACCTCGCCCAAGAAGAAAGCAACACCGACCAGAGCGGGGAAAGAGGCGGCAGCCCCAGCGACCACACATGCGGAACCAGCAGACACCGCGACAGCAGATGCAGCGCCGTCAAGGTCGACCGCGAAGAAGCGAACAGCAAAGGGGGCGGTAACGCCGCAGTCCGCAAAGAAGGCCAAGACGTCAGCACGAAAGCAGACGGAGACAGAGACGGCAGTGGCAGGTGCTGCTGCTGGCGGTGACACGTTGGTACCTGTCCCGAAGAACAGACGGAAAACATTCACCGCTCACTTTTCAAAGTGGCCCGAGCTCGAGTGCCCCACATCGAAACTCAGTGCGTTGGTGTGTGCGTGTGCGTATGTGTGCGTGCGCGCGCGCGTGTGTGAGTGAGTGAGTGAGTGCGTGTGTGAGTGCGTGTGTGAGTGAGTGTTTGTGTGTGTGTGTGTGAGTGGGTAGGTGTGTGAGAGAGAGTGTGTGTGCACTGTTTGAGTGCGCTCGTTTGCGTGTTTGACGTGCACGTGACTGCTCACAGCTGCACCTGGTGATCCACAATGGCCATCACCACCTTTGCCGTGTGTGTATGTGCGTATGTGCGTTCAGTTGCGATTGCGCGGAAATCGCTTGCGTCCGATGTTCAGCCGCCGCCGCCTGACTGCACAGATGACTGTCTCCTCGGCGAAGCAAAGCGCTACGACAAAGAGCAGTGCGTTGGTGATTTGGCCATGCCGCTTCTTGTAATATGCTTGGTGTTGGTGTTTCACTGTGTGCTGTCCCTGTAGTCGTTCACCCACTTGCGTTGCCTGCCCGCTTGGCTTTGTCGATTGAATAACTGCGCTGACTTTGCTGGCTGTTTGGTCGGTTGGTCGGTTAGTCGGTTGGTGGGGCCGACGTGCTGGTTCTTCGCCTGCTCATACGTGTGTATGCAATATGGTTGTGCGCGTGCACATGTGTTTTTCGCTTGTGTGCACATTGGGGGTCCAGGCCGGCTGTGGCGTGCGACATTTGCGGGATTATGTACCACAGCGAGTGTGCGGCAGAAACATATTTCGAGCACGCGGTGTGTTTGGTGTCAGCTGTTTCCTTGCTGAAGTTATATGTATGTGTGTGTACATTCGTGAGAGAGTGTGTGAGTGTGTGAGAGCGTGTGTGGGTGTGCACGTGTGTGTGTATGAGTGTGTGTGTATGAGTGTGTGTGTGTATGTGTGCACGCGTGTGTACATTCGATGGTGTGTGTGTGTTTATACACATGTGTGTTCACATGTGTGCATCACCACCACTTCTAGCTCTTGTTTGCTCAACACCTTTTTCTGATTGATTAATCGCGCATCCCAATCATCGCTTCCCTTATGCTTGTTCTTTGCACGCCAACACCACCGCTGTTCTGGTGTCCTGCACACAGCCCGGCTTCATCTGCCCGACGTGCAATCGGACCACGCAGGTGGACGAGTCGTGGATGCACTGCGCCCTCATCAAACTCAGGGTGAGCTCGTGTTAGACACGTGTATTTGAGGAAGGCGAACGCTGTTTGCGATTGTCGTTGCGGATGCTGTGCGGCGCAACAGCCTGTGTTCTGTGTTTCTTTCATCACTGTCTCGTGACTCTCACTTGCAACACACGCACACACACGCACACACACACACACACTCACACACGCACACACACACACACACACACACACACACACACACACACACACACACACACACACACGCACGCACACACACGCACACACACACACGCACGCTGCCCCACGCGTAGGAGTACCGCCTTGCGTCCGGCGTGCTTGCTCGGAAGGTGTTCAACACCTTTGATGAGAAGGCGCCAAACGCCAGTCTCGTGCAAGAGCCAATGAGTATGTGAAGTGGCGTGTGAACGTAGGCGTTCATTGCTTGCTTGTTTGTTTGTTTGTTTGTTTGTTTGTTTGTGTGTTTGTTTGTTTGTTTGTGTGTTGTGTTGTGGGTAGTGTGTGTGTGTGTGTTGCGTGTTTTAAAGTGTGTGCAGGTACATCACTCACACGGTTGCGCTCATGCACCTTCAGGTTTCAATGTGATGCGCAGCAAGCTTAGCAAGCACGCGTACACCACTTGGGCGGATTTCTTCCGCGACATTGGTCTCATTGTCACCAACCACAGACTCATGAATCCAGACGTACGGTTCCGAATACCATGGCGTTGCGATTGTCGGCAGGCTGTGTACATTTGTGTGTGTGTGTGTGTGTGTGTGTGTGTGTGTGTGTGTGTGTGTGTGTGTGTGTGTGTGTGTGTGTGTGTGTGTGTGTGTGTGTGACATCCCAGCCTTCATGTGCGATGACCCAACGTGTCGACTGCTGCCACCACCATCATTCTGTCCACTGCAGCACATCCATCTCATCTCCGATCCCCTGCACGTCCCTGCTTGCTTGTCACGTGTGATGGGCAGAATCGTCGAGATGCAGACCAACTGCACATCCTGTTTGAGGCGCTGATTGAGGTCACCCGCAGTCGTCTCAAGGCCCTCCGCTCCAAGGACTGACGCGTTGTTTGGTTGTGTGTGTGTGTGTGCGTGTGTGTGTGTGTGTGCGTGTGTGTGTGTGTGTGTGTGCGCGTGTGTGTGTGTGTGCGCGTGTGTGTGTGTGTGTGTATGTGTGTGTCATGATCGGGTGCATGTGTGTGTGAGTTCTGGCGTGATAGAAGATCTGCATCCCATTATGTGTGATGCTGAGTTGTCACAATTCTTG